>NW_020655740.1:1361901-1445022 GCF_003589595.1 Hyposmocoma kahamanoa | reverse complement strand
GACGAACTCGAAATTGAAAATATTATTATGACTTTAAGAAATGACTGTGCGACAGGAATTGACAAAATACCTTGTTCTTTCATTAAACAAAATAGATTACATTTGATTTCGCCCCTGACTTACATATTTAATCTCTGTCTATCAAAAGGAACTGTACGAGTGAAACCGTACATTTTTATGATTTACATTTTATTATTTTAATATGCACAAGTAAACCCGCACGATATCATATGTATTCGATTTATGCTTACTGCAACACCACGCTGATCGATGTATATTTTGCAATAAAGGAGTGTTATTATTGTCTCGTTCGGACACGGTCGTTTTATTTACATTATTTAATAATACTCCAATCATTTGCATTGCAATTTGCATCTCTCTATCTCCTTGCATCGTCCTACTTGCATTTACATACATCCTGCAGTGCAACGTGTGTTAACGGCACATAATTTGGTCCTTCGAGCCTTTTTTACTTGGTGTTTTTGGAAGTTGAAGTGCTTGCATTGCAATTTGCATCTCTCTATCTCCTTGCATCGTCCTACTTGCATTTACATACATCCTGCAGTGCAACGTGTGTTAACGGCACAGGAACGTTTCCCAAAGTACTAAAAACAGCCCTTGTAAAACCTATTTACAAAAGTGGTGATAAGAGCAATATTAACAATTACCGTCCAATTGCCATATTACCATCTCTCTCTAAACTACTAGAAAAAATAATTTACAAATGGCTTGTTAACTATTTAGAAACGAAAAAACTTCTCTCGACGTCCCAATTTGGGTTCAGACAAGGACTATCGACAAACGACGCAGTCGATGAGCTGACGTTTATTCCTCAAGTCCAAATTTCTTACGATGGAATACATCGTAAGAAATTTGGACTTGAGGAATAAATGTTTGGCTATATTCCTTGACCTCGCAAAAGCTTTTGACACTGTAAACATACCAATACTTTTAAACAAGTTAGAAGCACTTGGAATTAGAGGAATACAGCTCAAACTTTTACAGGACTATCTTTCTGACAGAAAACAGCGCGTGACTATTGACAAAATAACGAGTGCTGAATTACCGGTTGAATATGGTGTTCCCCAAAGAAGCATCATAGGGACTATCTTATTCCTTGTCTATATTAATCAACTATGCGCTCTCCCCCTCTCTGGTGGCAAGATCATATCTTATGCTGATGACACAGTCCTATTATTCAGTGCCCCAAGTTGGAATGAAATCTTTACACAAGCTCAATTTGGTTTTAACTCGGTAACCGACTGGCTTAGAGCAAATGCCCTGACACTTAATACTACCAAAACTAAATACATCACTTTCTCCTACAATATTTCCTCACAACCTGTTGAGAATGCTTACTCAATAGTAGTTCACAATTGTGTTGGCCCTCGATCTCTTGGATGCCTCTGTACTTGCTCAAAACTGGACAGCACAAGCAATATTAAATATTTAGATGTCATAATTGACCAACATCTAAATTTCAAACAGCATATAGTGGCGCTAACTTCTAGAGTTCGAAAATTGATTTATATTTTTAAAAATTTAAGATACTCGGCCAGCAGCGCCCTTCTCAAATCAGTTTATTTAGCCCTTTGTCAATCACTGTTGCTTTACTGCGTTACATCCTGGGGCGGTGCACATAAGACCACTCTGATACACCTGGAAAGAGCGCAGAGAGCTGTTCTTAAAGTGATCAACTTTCGTCCTTTCGATTACCCAACCCACAAATTACTAAACGAGTGCGATGTTCTATCTGTTCGGCAACTGTTTATCCTGCAAATAATTTTGAAAAAGCACTCAATTACTCCATATGATTACATGACTGTAACTAAGCAAAGACGACACGATCCCTTTTCATCTCGTACACAACTCCGCACAGCACACTCACATAGATTCTTCTGCTTCCTTGGCACATTCCTTTATTTTAAAATAAATTCTACTTTGCATTATTTTCATATGAATAAAACTGAATGTAAAAAGACCGTCAAACTTTGGCTTAAGAGTAAAACCTACAATGATACCGAGGACTTGTTGGAAGTTATTTCATAATTTATATTTATATAATAAGTAATGTTTAACTACTTATCTTTTATAAATTGTAACTATTATAACTACTTATCTTTTATTTGTTAAATTTATAAAATCTTTATTTTTTTAAGCTTTGTTATGAAAAATGCACTATTATGCCTAAAATACAGGTACACATGTACTTAGTTTAGGCATCGCAATTGCACTATTAGGCACTAAGATTAAAATGTTTAATTTTACCATGATTATTTTATATAATTTAGATTTTTTTTTTGTTTTGTTTATTACTGTTTATTTTAATATTTTATCTTCAATTACATTGTTTTCATTATAATTGTATTAGATTAAGTAATATTGAAATAAATTTATCTTATCTTATCTTATCTTAATAATACTATAAACAAGGCCACTGGTGAAACGCCACCGGAACTGCTCTTTGGAACAATGTCGACGGGAAGTTCGGGTGAACCTATGAATTGAATAGTGTCAGAGGCCCACGGTGATCTCAATCGAGACGAAATAAGGAGGAGAGCTATTGATAAGATGAGGAAAGAGCCATTTAAACAAAAAGCTCGTTTTGACGACAGGAGAAAAAAGCGACCAATTACAACATTGGTGATTTGGTGCGAGTGGAAAGGGAGCTAGGTAATCCGGTGCCAGGTCAAAGCAAAAACTACTTCCTAAATGTCTTACAGAATAAAAAAAAATTAGGCAATGATAGCTGTAGCAGCTGTAGCTGATGAAGGTAGCGGTAAACAAACTCATAAAACCGTGGTTGTTGTAGACAAAGTTCACCCTTGGCTGTTATTTTCAAACGACCCCAGAGAGAGTGATTCAGAAAGGGAAACTTTTGATATGTTTGTTAATTCAGATATTAATGTTAATTAATTAATTAATTCAGATCATTCATTTTCCGCCATAAACTATTGCTTTGGAAATATTGTACGTTACCATCCCCGAGTGGCGTTACCAGGCCCGCGTGGCGTTACCAGCCCCGCGTGGCGTTACCAGCCCCGACTGGCGTTACCAGCCCCGACTGGCGTTACCAGCCCCGACTGGCGTTACCAGCCCCAAGTGGCGTTACTCCGTAGGACGCTGAAGTCAGCCTGGCGACGAAAACTTGTTACTTGCATAGACAAATTGTTAACACAAAAGTCAGTTATATATAAAAACAAGTCTGTATGTTCGTTATACCCAGGAACTTACAAACTGTTGTAAATGTTATAATATTTGTTATTATAATTATTGTTGTTATTGGCAATATTGGCGGACATTCGCGTGGACGCGTTACCGTCAGAATAAGCCGAATGAAAGCAAATACTTAATTTGTATTGTTATAAATTAATACATATTTAAAGTACCTGTATTCTACCACAAATATTAAACAATATTAACTATAGGAAATGAAACTATTTTTCCGGATTTAAATCGCGTATATTTGTTTTTTCAAACAAACCAACATTTCGGGCCCTTTACAGGTCCCATGGTTACGTTGGTTTGTTTAAAAAAACAAATATACGCGATTTAAATCCGGAAAAATAGTTTCATTTCCTTTGTGTAACAATCGTGAAAACCTAAGAACTCGATATTAACTATTTAATTTGTAAAAAAAATTGTACTTGACTTCAACATTTAACAGCTGTTATTATTATGCAGTTACTTTTTTCAATTGTGCTATGTATAAATTATACTTCTTATTGATTAAATTAAATAAAAATATGTAATTAAATTTATGTAATATTGTTGTAAATATAATTTCATTATCTCATATTAAGTAATTCAACTGACTCTAAAAAGTAAGGATGTACGAGCGCCGTCGTGAGGTCCGCCTCATTTGACCCAAGCACAATTTGTTGTGAAGTCGTGATCAAGGAAAAAGAATAAAAGATATAGTAAAAGTGCTTGTTGTGTTTTCAATCCAATTCACTATCTATTTCCCAATACAATAGATCTATCGCTTTCCATCTGGCTTGTAAGGTCTGAAGACTATCTTCGAATTCTCATTTCTGCTGCAGGAGACAGTTTGGAAGTGCCGCGGAAGATTTTATCTTCAAATATTATTTGACTTCTATATGCTTATATGCTTGGTTTGCTTGTAAAAATCCCAAACGAAATCATCATCAGATGTTAGGAACTGCGTAAATTTATCAAAGACTGGCAAATGTTACAAAAACTTATTGATATAGCCCATCGCTTCTAAATAATACTTCTTCGTTTCTTCATAACGTTCACCTGTAAAATAATCGTGCAAAATACAAATCTTCATATTTGTTCAAAATCAGGTTGTTTGATTTCCGCTTGTTCCATGCTCGCAGTTAATGTTGTCATTCAGCACACCCCTACGAGTATCTAGGTATGGTCTGCTGGTTAGTTAAGACTTTTTGATTAGTTCTATAGTATGCTGTAAGCACCTTCTCAATCCGCTGGTGAGAACCGCTTCTGAGAGACCAGCGGACCGGTTGCCAATACACTTAAAACTCATCAAAAACCTTACAAGCTCTAAGGGCCAATGTTCACGGTAGTGATGATTGTTATTGTTGATAGTGGAAACACTGTTTAAGTTTATAAGCTTTATTGCTCTAACTAGTTAAAATGATGTTATGCTAAATGTTAAGTAATGTTATGAATGCACCCGATCGGATGTACGACTTGTGGAAATGCACTAAAACACAGGCGGCCGTCCATGAAACGATTACGGTACACAGACGTCTCTTGATAAGATCTGGAGTTCGACTTGTAGGAACATCTTTTTTAAAGTTGATTAGAACCTTCTTGATTTGTTCTACTAGTAAGTTTTGTTGATAATGTAATACACAAGTAAACTTGGTATAAAAAATAAAGCATACTAAATATAACTTGCAATATAAGTGTTGTTTACTTAGGTACCTTTCTTGCTAATAAAATGTTCAAATGTGCACATACTTGACTCTGCATGTGGGCTTGTATTTCACAACAAAACTTCAACACACTCGATACTTGCTGGTTCCTGATAGTTAATGTGCTCACGAGTGCTATTTGCGCCTTCTCAATCCGGCCGGTGAGACACGCTTGTGGGAGGCCGACTGTACCGATTCGCTAACACTCGAAAAACACAAAAGATCACAAACTCGCTGCTTGAAGGACCAATGTTCACGTCTTGATCTTGCTACACAAACTATCTTGATAATGATGTTGATAAATAAAGAATCGTTGTTGATCTTAAAAATGGTATTTATTTCGTTAACTTGGTTACAAAATGAAATACGCGCTTGCTTATGACAATGTCTTGATAGCAAATATGCACAAATTATAACTAAACATAAAAATGTTGACGCGGTGATATACTTAATGTGCGGTATTAACCGTACACACCTAGTAGCAAATCCGCAGGCAGACAAGAGAGGCGACGCCAAAGTAGGTACTGAATTAATAAAATATTCAGGTATAAAACATAGTAAGAAATATATGTACCTATATGTTTTTCTTTGACTATTCGTTTTCCACTGGCGCAGGACTAAGCTAAGGAAAATTAGATAATTTGGGATATCCCACATGCCACAAAATGGTAAATTTTATCTTATACCTTAAGAATGCTCTACATTTTGACATTTCACAAAAATAACCTTGCCTAAGCGAATTAGTTCAAGATGAGTTAAAAATTATGACCAACAACAATTTAAAAGTGATCCGTAAGTTCATTCGCCCTACGTATAAAAGTATTTGTGAAATATGCAGATGTTTTGACCACTCCTAGCGTATAGATAAAATTCCCGCGGAACCCACCGTATCACTAAGCACATCACTGGCAGAGTGGTGAGTATTCAATCACATTTGATGCGTACTTTCTTTTGGTAAAAATCTGTTGTTAGACATACTATAGAAGCGATCTGATTAATAAATAATAAGTAACAGTAAATAGTTAGGGCGCGTACAGATCTGGCGAATGCGCCTGTCGCATAAAGCTGCCGAGCTCCACACATATATTGCGTAATACGATCTGTTCGCGTGCCATTCACACGCCCTCTATACTCGCTAGCCTTACGTGACATGTGATTACAGAGGCGCATTTAAATGCAAGCACGCAGCGCCACCAGATTTGTACTCACTCTGACGAATGTCATATTATTATGCACCCTTGACAATAATGTGGCCAAACTCGGAAGTAAATTTTGATGAAACTGACGAATAGATTTAATAAAGACAACGTCATTCGGCTGATAAGCGACTAAATATGAGGAAACGCTGATTGATATTAAAAATGACGTAGGTAGGTGTTGCTTTTGTTTCCTAAGTTATTTTTTACATACTGTCACTGCTCGAATTTCGTCACTTCATTGTCGCGTGTACGCTTATAACTATTTTTGGAAGTTTGTATTTATTGCCGCCTTTGCCTTCGATTCGAATCGATCGAGACCGTCCCGTTGTCGGTAAGAATCGACAAGCCTAGAATGAACGGACACCGAAGCGCGCGTAGGCGGTCGTGCGACCGTAAGTACTGAATTCGAATTATTCGGCGATATCGTTTGCCAATTCAGGTTCCGTTACAACCAGTTTTGTATCGCTGCCCGGCGCGGCGGCCTCGCGGCGAGTGGGCTCCGTCCTCGGGAGTCGCCGTCGCCGCGGGCGGTCAGTCGGGGCGGGCGCGCGGCGCGCAGGGGCTGGCGCGACGAGGCGCGACGCACGAGGTCGCGCTCGCTCATGGAGGGCGCGCGGGGCTTACGCACCGGCAGGATGCCGTTGCCGTGCACGGCCAGTGCACCGCCGCCGCTGCAAACCGGGTACCGTAAATATCGCCGACTGTCGTCGTACATGTCGGACGCGTTTCGGTCTCGAAGAGGACGGAACTCGTCCGGACGGCGACTCACGTGTAGACGCGCGGCTCGCCGCAGCTCGGGCACCGCGCGCGCCGGCGGCGCTGCGGCGACGAGGGCTCGGCGCGCGGTGGCGATCGCGGCGACGGCGCCGGCGGCGACGATCGGCAATACGCGCAACACCCGCCGTGCAACTGAAAGAAAGCGACGCGACCGCAAGAAAGTACGATCGAATTCGACGGCTACGCGGTCGGTACTCGAGACGAAAAAATTAAGGTGAATGTAGAGTCGAAACGAAGGTATGTGGAATATTCACATGAAACGGCAACGAGGTAGATAATTATTAAGATTACGCGTAATAGAACTGCGGCGGTGAGCCTTCGCGTACTACAGTGTCGCTCGAGCTACGAGACGGCGGACGCTCGCTCACCTGATGCTCGCGCGGAGCGGTGGAGGAGGCGCCGCGGTGAGGTGCGGGGGGTGCGGGAGGCGGCGCGGCGCCCAGCGAAGGCAGCGCTTCCGTGCTTCTCTTGTCGCGGCGAGCGGTGCCCAATGGCGAGTCTGCAAGCGACTGAAGCTTTAGACGACAAAGCCGTTTCGGGTCGAGCGGTGAGTTGCTCCCACTCCACGAGGTCGTCTGATGGATCTCAACTGTATGCAAATCCATTAGACGCAAAATAGAACCTCGCGAGGTGCAAAGGTGCTTAATTCAAATACAACTAACAAAAACAAAGGAAACTTGGAGTAATATAATATTAAAATATACAATAAAAAAAGAACCTTACTTATTTGTTATACAGAACGCTAATAGTGTAGTGGCGACGCCTGAAATAAACAAATAGATGCCTATATTTTAGAATAACCTATCACAAACACGAATATTTTTTGGCGAATCTCAATATTCTGAATACGGTTCAATTTTATTTATTAGTGCAGTGACTATTACGGTATAAATTTGTAATGCTGAAGTATCTTTTTCTGTTATAACATCAAGTGTCGGGACGAACAAGTCGTGCGCCTGATGGTACGCTACACGCCTGTCCGTAACAGTTGCAGTGCCACTCAAAGCTTTATATTGCAAAGATCTTACAGCAGAAGAATCGTTTGTTACGCGATAACTCCGCCATTTGTGAACTGACTTTGATGATTATTTTTTTGTTGTAAGAGGATATCTCCATAGTGGTCCCATTTCATTTTGAGGAAAATCATTCACTTGTAAGGGTGGCTGTTCCCGCATGAATACTCATTTTTATAAACAGCGCCTAAATTTTATTATAAGGAGCAATTATTTTAATGATTGATTTTGCTGTTCTCCAATTCAAGGTGTTTTTCTCTCTCAATATACTTTGAGTAGAGAGATCCGATACCAGCAAAAAGCAAAGAGAAAAGCCGTTGGCTTGATTTGCAATGCCTTATGTAGTATTCGTCGCTGACACTTGGCAGCTATGACGGTCGGTTGGCAGCACTTGCAGAGATGTTCCTAACAGTATATAGCAGTGTACGGTTAGCGCTAGGCTGTTAGGTAGGAACGTAGGGTTGTTTGTGATTTGTGTAGGTTACATCTTTAAAGAAAGAAAGAAAGAAACGTTTATTCAGCTTAAGAAAACTAAAATCTACACAGACAAAAAAGATTTCGACTAATAAGAAAGAGCAATTTCTCAAAATATTTGCTAATTCTGAAAAAATATTTGTTTAAAGTAATAAAATATTGTCATGACAAAGATACTGCTTATCTTTTTCTAATACAATTTTACTCTTAACTTTATTCTAACTTTGAGACAAATACGTTCACTTCAAGATTTTATTTCATTTCTTAGCAATTAATTGGATATTACTTACATCAAGAAATTTTTACCTCTTACATCAAATTTAAATAATCTTAAATGAATTAAAAATTTCTTGGGTGTATTTTAAGAAAATATATTCTTAAACAAAAAAAGAAGTAGTTTGCTATTCAGATTAATATTCTAAATTCTAGAGTATATTCTTAAAGCAACATTTCGTTGCGTTTTCATAGTCAGTGTTGTCGTGACATGTCGCCGAAGGCGTAAGCGGTAACGATTACTTTTACATGTGCTTGTAATCATAAAAATTATACACAGTCATTTATCCAAAGAAACAACGTAGGATCTCTAGTTTGTTAGGGTGTTATTTATAGTCATAATTTAAGAAATTTGGTTACAGCATGAAATCAAACTACACTTGTGTAACAAGCACAACTTTAACATGCAATTAGTTCCATCACGCCACTGCTAGAAGGCATTAGTTGTACTCTGAAACGCACTATCGTTTTGTTAACTTCGATAGTATAAAGTCAAATCATATATTTTGAATTATTAGTGCTTTCTGCCGCTGTAGCATTTATACGGCACTGAATGGTCCTCAAGTATTTGAGAAGATTCTGTCCTATTTCTGCTACTTTAAGGTTTGGCTCTGAACTGTGTGCTTTCACGCTAGTGAGACATAACTGTTGGGACATAAATTTACCCTTTTTGATATTGGAAAACATAAATCTTCAGTCAAATAATTAAGTACCTCTCAATTTTTCATTCTTTTTTTTTTCAAATCAAAATCGGACATTTCTAATAACAAATAAATATTTTGTTGAATCTAGAGTGGCTTTGTGACTTGAAATAAATTAATTTGCTCTTGGATTAAATATTTCTGTCTTATAACTAAAATACACTTTTGAGACGTTTTTTTACTGTTGTCAAGTAATTATTCTCTAGCGTCCATAGGGAGAGGATCGTTTTGTTGGATTTAATAAATTTGTCTTCATAAAAATAATTTTGTCTTTTTCTAAGTAATCTGTTTTTACCGTGTATAATATATAAAGTTATAATATATATATAATATATATAAAGTTGTGTACGAGAAGACAAGGTGTCGAGTCGTCTGTGGTTAGTTAGGGACGTGAAATGCAGTGGTTAAGTTCTTTTCCAAGATTATATTTTGTGGGATAAAAAATTGCCGGACGATGCCGCAAATAATGTAGTAATATAGCAATAACGGACGGAGTTCTCAATATATTGATTTGAGAACTCGTCGGCGTCGCTACGTGCGTATCTAAAATTATTTCAAACATATTTTCGAACTTTTACAGTAAACGCAGCAATGTGAAGTATGAAATTAAGATATTGATCGGTTACGACACCTAAATAGGTACTTAATGTTAAAGAGTGGACAGCACGCGCACACTTGAGTTCGAGGACTGGGACCGGGACTGTGGTGGTTACTATTGAAAAACTGTCCTCAGCAAGTTTTGTTACTTTTTACACTATATTCTTTTTATACTACATTTTTAACTTATTATACGTAAATAGTATATATTCGTTTTGTTTCACTTCACCCTAGAGGTGAAATGGTGTTCTCTTAAAAATAAATATAAAAAAATAAAATTAAAATTTGCCCGATTGATAGTCACACGAAATAAATAAAAAAAGCGCGCTAGCCTAAGTGCAACCTGACTGACCGTAAACGATGGAGTCGCGTGCGAGTAGAGCGGCGCGAGAGGGACGCGAGCCGCGGGGGGAGCGGCGGGCGGCACGACGACGACATCCCGACGACCACTCGGTTTCCTGCAACAGCGCAGTCGCCGTTGCTCGTTGACCCTCCCTGGTGCCATTGCCAGGAAGGCACGATGCCAGGCGGCGGTGCAGCGATACCCCACACCGAATATAACAACAACTGCAATCCATAGCGGCTTTTCTGGAGTATCGCTACACTTAGATGTTATGTTCGAAGTGCGAGCATGCAGATGACGTCGCTACTGACCTGAGATTTGGTGTCGCTGTAGTCGCTAGGCACCGGAGGGGGCTGGGGCCTCGTGCGGGACGGGGAGCCGGGTGGTGCGGGGAAGCGCACGCGCATCTCCAGATGTGCGGGCAGCGCGGCGCGACACGAGCCCGCCACCGTCAGCGACCACCCGCCGTCACCGTCCTCTACGCACACGCACCGCGTCACCGCGCGGCCGTAGTCGCCCGCTTACGGTAACGCCGCGAAATACCATCGAGGTCACTCCTCGCCGTTGGCGTCGGCGCGCCGGCGCAGGCGACCGACCGCCACTACGAGAATTTAATTTAAACTAGAACCAATCTAAGCTGTAGTGAAATTCTAGTAAATTGAAAGCAGGTTTCTACTTTTCCGTACCTACACTTTTCGCAAATTGTCTCAACTCTTGCCTATTTGTAAGTTATTAAACTTAAAATAAGGTAGGTTTTTACGAAGATAACTTTTGACTGGCCTATTTTTTGGTTATCAGTTATTTTTAATATATTTTGATTTTTAGGAACTAAAATGGAAAATAATATTAACGAACACGGAGACAGCGATGCGATTTCGTTGATGTCTTTCCTATAGCAAACTAAGTAATATCAAGTGAAAGGATACATTTTTGAATTAACGTACAGTCGAACAGTAGCGTGTTTTAATATTATATTAATAATCTGTCTTTTTTGAAGGATTTTATTAAACTAAAAACTTGAAAATATGTCTCCTCTTTGTATTTTTCATAAACCTACTACTAAATACAGTGTATGAACTTACAAAAACTGACAATTTTAATGAACTTTTGCTCAGTAATTGGATGAATAATGGGTCGAGGTTGATTCAAATGAAACAAGCTCGGCTATTAATATCATAAGCGTGACCAATATTCAGTCGAGAGTCGATAGAATATTTATGGACTGCAATCACTAGCTGCTCACAAGCGGGAAACACTTTTGCGCAATGAACTGCCATTTTACAGTCTTCAAAAAAGACAGACTATAAATGCAGACCGAAAACTCACTTCCAAGTTCTTCGATATTTATTGTTTGAAATTTCAAAAATGATTAACACTCAAAAAAATAATAATACTATTAAATAGTTATTAACACGATGTTGAAAGGAATTTAAAAAGCTATATAATAAACTTTGTCGCTTTTCCAAAATGTAAGCCTAAGTTACGAAAATCGAATATTTCCTTAAAATGGTCTTAATTTTTTTTCTCAGCCATTTTGCGTTAGTAGCCCCAGAAATTGTTTTAAAAAATAGTTAACCGTGCATAGTATCCTCACAAAGAAAAACGAACTCCTCATGCCGTGGGTCTTCAGCGACATGTGTCTAAAGCTTTTTTAATTCATAACGCCTGAAATCAGTCAACCGGATCATGGGACCTGTAAAGGGCCCGAAACGTCGGTTTGTTTGAAAAAAACAAATATACGCGATTTAAATCCGGAAAAATAGTTTCATTTCCTATGTATAACAATCGCGAAAACCTAAAGTCACGAAACGCCTGAAATTTTATTGATAGTAAATATTTTTTATAATGTTTTTGCTATGGTTACCTATCACAAGCTAGAAACATGATTTACAGAATTTTGTTCCTCCGAAAACCTTTAGACTTTTTTTGAGTAGATTTTGTTTCATTTGTCCGAAAACACGTTACGGTTTTTTTCATTATACCATTTAATGTTTCACTATTTTGACATATTGACAAGGTATTCTTTTCCCGATTTTTATTTCCCCAACAAACCGTTTGTATGTAAACCAATGTATCGAATTGAATATTTTGAGATTATGATACATTTTTGTTACATTATTTCTTATTACAGGTTCTAAAAGTATTAGAATGTGTCGCACAATACAACTCGTCAAGTTAAAGCACATCGCATCTTTAGAAAATATGGTAACCGCGATGCAAGTTAATTTGATCTCATTTGATGATCAACTCGCTTTGCTCGTTCGGATCGTGCTGCCTTTTCATATACTAACCTTAACCTAAACCTACAAGAGGGGGTCGTATCGTCTAGGTAATGCAATTCGGCTCTGACACTCGCCGGCCGCTGCCACGGCACGCTCGCTTGCTTCGTGTGGCTTTTTCATATACTAACCTAACCTAAACCTACAGGAGGGGATCGTACCGTCTAGGTAATGCAAACAAATTTGGCTCTGGCACTCGCCGGTCGCTTCCGCGTCACGCTCGCTTCGTAACGGGAGGGAGTCGTACCGTCTAGGTAACGCAAACACACAAAAAACCGGCTCTGGTACTCGCCTCGATTCAGTTATATGTTGTTTATTAAATACTCAAGACCATTGTTTTTAAGTTATATTTCAGATGATAGCAAAAACATAGCATAATGGCATGACGAAAACTACGTAAGTGGACTTGCTGTGCACCAGCAAAGTACAGTCCAGAATTTTGGAGCTGTATGGCTAAATTGTATGACGGTACAATTTTATCTAAGAATAGTAATTTTGTCGAAACGAA
Organism: Hyposmocoma kahamanoa; assembly: GCF_003589595.1. Lineage (NCBI taxonomy): Eukaryota > Metazoa > Arthropoda > Insecta > Lepidoptera > Cosmopterigidae > Hyposmocoma > Hyposmocoma kahamanoa. The sequence continues at coordinate 1,431,954 of NW_020655740.1, read as the reverse complement.
TTTTCAGCAATCTAACTTATATGGAAAACAGACAGTATAACAAACATGATTAGACCAAACAAATTTCTGCCTAAAGTATACGTATGAATACGTACGTAATAATTATTCTAATAGTAGGTTTTCAGACAAACGATACTTCTGCTGTAAGACATTTCTGTGTTGCAAATTTATACCAAAACCGTCATCACACTAATAAAAAAAAGTCAAACCGTTTTCGGACTAATGAAATTTGGAAAAAACTCGAATTTCAGTTTGTGATAGATTACCTTTTGCTATTTATCGTGTTTGTTTGAATTAATTTACTATGTTATTCTTCTGATCTTAATAATCTTTTCTTCTATAGGTACTTTCTTAGTGGTATTTATTTATAAGAGCTAAAGTTAGGAATTATTAATAATTAATTAAACTATCATATCACTATTACGATATGTTTGTGTCGTCACGTAACTCGAAACAATTGGCAACAAATCGCATAATACAAGGCGTCGCATAATACTACCCCACCAAGATTGAGAAATCGCACCTAACATGAGAACGTACAGAGGTCTGAGTGTAAATTTGTCATAATTTGAAGTAGGTCCATTTTTATTTAGATCTCAATTATATCTTTATAAGGTTTGAATGAAAACCTTAACACAAACGCGATAGTTAAGTTTACATTTTTCAAATTTTACACTAAGGCCCCAGAACTCTGCTTGTACGTCACATGGCTCCCACGTACTAACGGATACCAACACATAAGGCGAGCCGTTCTCCAACCCCATGCAACCGGCAAGGTGTGTCGATGAGACTATTTATTTATATATTTATTTATTTTTGGAAAACCTTCTTCTCTCTTCCTTCTTCTCTGCTTCAAAATAGAAACTTACAGCCTATAGTTCAGATTCCACCTATAGTTTCAGAGGAATTAATCACGAGTATTAAACAAAATAAACAATAAATAGTGTGTGTCAACATGGTCAACATGCACTTACATAAAAAATGCTTATCACACTATCCAAACTCTTGCTAGCTCTAAAAACTAAACACAAACTATTTTGTCTATATATTAGTCCTCGCTACGGGAATTGTAACAGGGTGATAGCATAGCACAGTGTAACCAATTCCTATAGTCAGCCAACGGACACATCTAGACGCAGCCATCATCGTGTGGGGTGTGTGAGAAATAACACACATTCAGGGTTGCGGCATTTACGTTAAATATTTCGTGTGAGTGTTGTAGTGATTTGATAAGTGATAATCTCAGTACAGAGTACTAAAAAACCGACCTCAAAAGTACGTGGAATTACGTCTATTTGCTAAGTTTTATTGAAATATCCCCTAATTCGCCACTATACAGGACTTGACACTGGAGATAATAAAAATCGGTTCTCACTACTCAAAGCATATTGAGAGAAAAACTCCTTGAATTGGAGAAATAGCAAAATCAACCATTAAAGTAATTGCTCCTAAATTAAAGTTAGGCGCTATTTATAAAAATGAATCTTCATGCGTGAACAGCCACCCTTCGAGGTGGATGGTTTTCTTCAAAATGAAATGGGACCACTATGGAAGTACCCCCTTTCCAACAAAAAAGGAATCATGAAAATCGGTTCACAAATACCGGAGTTCTCGCGTAACATACATACAAAAAAAGACCATACAGTCGAATTGAGAACCTCCTCCTTTTTTGAAGTCGGTTAAAAAGTAGTACATACACTAGATGTTTGTGCTATTAGAGAGTGCGTATCATCATCTCGCATAGATAAAAAGTTTAAATTTTATCAGTGTCCGCATACAGAAGAAAGGTTAGTCAAATTATTTTATTTTGTTTGGAGTTTTAAGTAATGAAATTAAATTTGCTTAAATTTTTTAAAAGCAAAATGGCCGACATTTACGACATACGCCAACTAAAATCGAGCTGCTTGCTTTTTTACTCATTATCTATTCGAATGTGGTATTATTTCTTAATACAAGATGGCGTATACGACCTTTTTCAAATAAAATCAATAATTATAGGCGTCGTTTTGGAGTTATTTGAGAGTGTATAATGCGAATATAGCATTAATTTCTAAATCCAAGATGGTGGACAAGAATTTTCAAAAATACATTTTTGGTGGTAATCATTACGAAGACGGCATTTATTTTTAAATCCAAGATGGCGGGCACGATTTTTCGAATAATGGCGAGTTGGGTATCGTTTTCGAGATATTTGAGGGTCATCGTCATCGTCAGCCAACATCAACCCACTGCTGGGCATAGGTCTTTTCTTTATTGCGCCAATATTTTCGATACTGCGCCATTCGCATCCAGTGCGATCCCGCATACTTGACGATATAGTCACACCATATCGGGCTGGTGGTCTGCCCACTGGACTTTTGCGCCTCTTGGTCACCATTCTATGACTCCTTTGGTCCATCATCCGTCTTCTCGTCTAGGCAAACGTCCCGCCCACCTCCACCTTAACCTCGTGATGAGATTACCCGTTTCATCGACCATCGTTTTACGTCGAATTTCGACGTTTGGTCGAACATCCGAGGTCTGCACTCCAATCTCGCATCTGTCCACCACCATCTTGAGACTGAAAGGCCTCACATGCTCTTCCTCACGGAGACCCAAATTAGATGTCCTTCGGACACGGCGTATCTGCATTACCCAGGTTACATTCTGGAGCACAAATTTAAGCAGCGCGCTGGTACCTGCGTTTACGCTCGTGATGACATCTGCTCTAAACGTCTCCGTGACCTTGAAGACCCCGATCTCTCTGTAATGTGGGTTCTGGTAGACACTGGACTGGAACAAATTGTCTACGCCAGTGTGTATCGGTCGCATTCTGGAGACCCGGAGACGACTAGGCTGTTCAACCATCTCTGCAGCTCGGCGGAAACAGTCCAACAACGGTATCCTAAAGCACAACTTGTCTTTTTGGGGGACTTTAATGCCCATCACCAGGAATGGTTGTTCCCATACCAAAAAACCGACCACGCTGGAAGAGAGGCGCGGGCATGTGCTCTATCGCTAGACCTCACCCAGCTGGTGAGTTGCGCTACCAGGGTACCGGACGTTGACGACCACACTGCCAATTGCCTGGATCTTCTGCTGACAACCGATCCAGACCGCTACCAAGTATCGGTCTCATCCCCACTAGGGACATCCGATCACTGTCTGGTGAAATCTGTATCTGTCTACTCCCCGCCCGATCTCAGTACGGGAAGTACTAGGAGGATGTGGCGATACAAGTCAGCAGATTGGGATGCGATGCGGCATTTCTTTGCATCTTATCCCTGGCGGCAGCTGTGCTTCTCTTCTGACGATCCGACGTGCTGCGCGTCTGCCGTCTCTGAGGTGATTATTCGGGCTATGGAATACTTTATTCCGTATTTCGAAGTCTCCTCCAGCGGCAAAGCTCGCCCTTGGTTTAACGCTGAGTGTGCTTCTGCGGAAACGCTAAAGCAATCTGCGTACCAGGCTTGGGCTGATGCTCGAGATCGCAAAGCACCGGAAACCCTCCGTCTGAAGAAAGCCTTTAATAAAGCCGCTAGATCCTGCAAAAAAGCGATACGGAAAGCTCGCTTCGGCCATATTAGTCGTATTGGGGTCAGGTTAGCTTCATACCCATCAGGGAGTAAAGCATTCTGCTAAATCACTCTGCTATTTCACTCGCTAAATCGTTCGAAGCGAATTTCTGCAGGTCATCCCTTCCGCCTTTAATGAGAGATGACGGATCGCTGGCTCATACCGCTGAAGAGAAAGCAAATCTTTTTGTTTCTCTTTTTGCTTCCAACTCCCGTCTTGACGCTACTTTGCAAACACCACCTACACTACCTCGATGTGACTCGGAAATGCCCGAAATCACTATCCGTCAAAAAGAGGTGTTGAAAGCTTTACGCAAATTAGACATCAACAAAGCCAGTGGCCCTGACGGAGTCCCAGCGATTGTCCTGCGGAACTGTGCACCCGAGTTGTCTCCGGTGTTGACTCGCCTGTATCGCCTCTCTATGAGTTCTGGACAAGTCCCGAAATCCTGGAAGCTTGCAAATGTACAGCCTGTACCTAAGAAAGGTAGCCATGCCGACCCATCTAATTATCGACCTGTCGCAATCACCTCCATACTCTGTAAGACTATGGAGCGTGTATTGAACAGCCGTCTCCTTGGATACCTCGAAGATAACGATCTCCTCAGTGATCGACAATATGGTTTCCGCCGTGGACGATCTACTGGGGATCTTCTTGCGTACGCCACACATTTATGGAGCGAGGCTGTCGAGAAACGCGGTGAATCGCTTGCCGTGTCTCTCGACATATCAAAGTACTTGGTCTGGACTTATCATCCAACCTCAACTTTGGGCGATACATCGAGTGCTTGGCAAAAACTGCTGCCAGAAAACTAGGCATACTTTTCAAGGTCAGGCGGTACTTCACACCTGAACAGTTTTTAAATCTGTATAAAGCACAAGTTCGATCCTGTATGGAGTACTGCTGCCACCTTTGGGACGGCTCTGCCCAATACCAGTTAGCTGCCTTGGACTCGGTGGAGCGTAAAGCAAAGAGACTTATTAACAATAATCCTCTTGTGGAGTCGAAGCTCCAAAATCTCGATCATCGCAGAAAAGTAGCCTGCTTGTCGGTTTTCTATCGGATACATTTCGGGGAGTGTGCGCAGGAACTTTTCAATTTGGTTCCGCCCTCAACGTTCCTCCTTCGGTCGACTAGAAGGTCCGGAGCACTCCATTCTTATGTCGTTGATATTCCACCTATTCGCACTAAGCGCTTTGCCTCCTCCTTTCTGATGCGTACGGCAAAGGAATGGAATGCTCTACCGGCATCTGTATTTCCCGAAAAGTACAATTTGGGGCTATTCAAGGCTAGAGTAAATAGGCATTTTTTAGGCAAACGCGTCCCATCGTCGGTCACATCGTCGCTTAACATCAGGTGAGATTGTGGCCAAGCGTGTGTCTATTATATATTTAAAAAAAAAAGTTTCTGTGTAAAGTCTTTGGCTACTAATCGCACGGTAACACACACAGTTTTTACTGTCATACTTTTTTTTAAGAACCCACTTGCATTGCTTAACACTAGCCTTATCTGGAACACTAACAAGCTCCCACGCTTCATTTTCTTCAAAGCTGTTTAGCTCATCAACCATTACTTGCTTCCAGTGCGCTTTCTCTAGCCCTTTTAAAACTGCCAGTGATAGTACACTGGCGTCATCAACCCTATTTGCCATACACATATTAGATATACCGTGCCTCTCAGGTGGGTGCCTAACTCTCACGGTGCTTTACCATGGTGGTTTAACCTTGGAGTTTTGGGCAGAGGCTGCAAAAACACTGCGGTCTATCTGCGGAATAGAACTATAGTAGCAGGATTAAACGGCAAAACACCATATGAAATTTGGGCCAATACCAAGCCAGACTTGAGTCACTTAAGAGATTCGGTAGTACAATAATGGCGCAAGTGGGACAAGAACTCTCTTAAATATATATGTCTCTTAAATGTGTAAACACTAAGAAGCTCCCACGTTGTGCATTGCAAGTGGGTTTTTCAAAAAGTATGATAGTGAAAACTAATTGCGCACACCAATTAGTAGCCAAAGACTTTACAGAGAAACAGGGTGAGGACTATCAAGAGACCTTCTCGCCGGTGATAAAGCATACAACTCTAAGACTTTTATTTACTTTGTCTGTTCAGTTAGGTTTACATACTTCGCTCTTAGCTTTCCTAAACGGCTTTCTTGAGGGGGCTATTTACACGCAGATACAAGATGGTTTTGTTGGTAATGATACTGATGGTAAGGTGCTTAAGCTAAAGCGTGCCATATGTGGATTCAAACAATCCTCAAGGGCATGGTACAGGAGAGTAGGTGACTGCTTAGTTAACAGTGGTTATACTAGATAAAAAATGGGACCATGTTTGTATGTGAAAAGTAGCAATGGTTTGAGAAACATAATTGCTCTGTACATTGATGATTTTTTGTTTTTTTTCAATGATCGACATGAAACAGAGCTGTTAAAGCAGGCGCACTCTTCACAATTTAAATTAAAAGATCTATAACAATGTGAATGATGTAATAACCTTAGATTAGGAATGTCACATTTACCAATTGTTACAAAAGTTTAATATGACTGAGTGTAGGAACGTTTGATTCTAGAAAAAACTAGACCTGCAAATGCAAATCCATATCAGCAGCTCTTTGGCAGTCTTATGTACTTGGCCGTGATGAGCAGGCCTGACATCATGTATCCTTTGTCTTATATTAGTCAGTTGAATAACTCGCATGGTTGTATGCAAAGCGTATTCTTCGAGACGTATATTTAAAAAAGACTAAGAATTATTGTTTCATCCTCAACATTCAGCCATACGACGCCCACTGCTGGGTATAGGTCAAAGAGTATTATTGTTTAAAATATAGTAATGTGGTAAAACAGAAATTGAAGGCTTTGTCGATGCTGACTGGGCACACGATATAAGGGATAGGATGTCTTATACAAGATCTAATTTTATGTTATCTGGAGGTGCGATTTCATGGGAAAGTAAGAAACAAAAATTGGTTGCATTGTCCAGTAGGTACTTAAGCGGAGTACGTGGGCATTTCATATATATATAATTTGTAATTTTAAATGACTAGTGGTATGTATACTGTTACTCTGTATAATGACATCCAAAGTGCTCTGAAGTTGCTAACGAAAATCCTGTTTTTAATAAGAGGTCTAAGCACATTGAAGTTCGTTGTCATTTTTGTGGAGAAAGCGTAGGTGATAAGTTAATTAAAAAAACTTTATACTTACCTATAGCAGATAAGCCAGCAGACCTGCTGACTAAAAGTCTTAAAGTGACTAAGCATTATAGATTTCTGTTTATGTTAGGGCTAGTGCCGAAGTAGTTTAATTTGTAATTGATCTAGGCATTTTCATCATTGTGTGTCATTAATTATAATTACGTGTTTATGCCCTTCTGTATAACTACTCTGTAGAGTTGCCTTTCCGAGCGTATGAAATCCGATTGAGATGCACGAGTCATTGCCTCTGTCTCACTCTTCGGTTAGACTTCAACCCGAGTGGTTTGTTACATTTATAAAATCGGGGCGCCGTAAAGGTCCGTCATTTTGGTTTTAAAAAATATTATCAAATTTAATTTAATTACCTAAAATTCCAAAGTAAACAAATTGGATTGTTATCGGTATGTCAGTGCATGTTCTTGACACACACTGTTTGTTTATTTTGTTTAAAACTCATATTCGATTCCTCTGAAACGATAGGTGGAAACCCGTCATTGGTTGGTTGTATGTTTCTATTTTGAAGCTGTTCGTTTTCGAGGGGTGATCTAAAAGGCAGACAGGTCGGACTGAGGCACACCGATTGTGCCGGTTGTCAAGTCCAATGGTAGCATCGCCGGGTGTGGAGATCATAAAGTTTACCACTAACCGCTGCTGCGGTTCGAATATCTATACGCAGTCCTAAGCGGCAGCGAGCAGTATACAAAATTGGATCTGTCAAACGCTTTTCTACAATGTATGTTGGATAAAGATTCACAGCCGATGACAGCTATTACACTCATATTGGTCTTTTGTGTACCACGGGTGCCCTTCGGTATTAAAGGTATTCCTAAGAACTTTCAGAAAATGATAGAGGAAACATTAAGTGATTTGCCCTCAACAACTGTTTTTGCAGATGACATTTGCATCGCTGATAGGGATAAGGCAACCCATCTGACGAATTTAAGGGCAGTGCTACAAAGGCTCAAAGATAACGGGTTGAGAATAAATTTCAATAAATGTGATTTTTTTAAAGATAATGTAACCTATCTTGGTTACAAATTCGATAAAACCGCACTACATACCGACGATAAAAAAATCCGGCAGCTCCCGCAGCGACTAACATTACGCAGTTGAAAAGTTTTATGAGGCTCGTTAACTTTTATGACAATTTTTGTGTAAATATGATTGACATTTTGAACCCATTGTACAAGTTGCTTAAAAAAATCTAATCCCATTTAGACTAATCTAGACTAATGGACTAAACATTGTACTCGCGCATTCGGTAAAATAAAACAGGTTTCAAGCGCTTCCGCTGGTTTTATCCGTAGACAGTAGCGCCTACGGGCTCGGCGCCGCACTCACCTAGCGCAGCTCCGACGGCAGCGATGGCCCTGTGCTGCGCCGCGCGCAAGCTCAACAGCGCCGAGTCCAACTATTTCCAGTTGGACAAGGAGGCCTTAGCTGTCGTGTTAGGTGTGACGCGTCATCCTCATTATGTCTATGGGAAACATTTTATACTGCGCAGTGACCAACCCTTTGAGTTATATATTCGGTAAACGTAAAGGCTGACTGAGCCTAGGTCGCGTCTGCATCTCGATTTCCTCGGTCTGTTTTGTAATAGTTACTACTTGATAGTTACGCCGCGCATTAGAAATGGATAGAAGCTGAAAAAGTAAAAACCAGTTCCGCGGTCGTCGTTATCGAGCTTCTTCTACTGCAGATGTTTGCACGATTTGGCTTACCAAAAAGGTAGTCAGTGACAATGGGCCATCGTTTTCGTCAGCCGAGTTTTCAGTATATTTGCAGCGCAACGGTATAAGACATACTTTGACAGCTCCTTAAGTATAATATTATTGGCTCCTTTTCACCCGGCAAGTAACGGGGCTGCTGAAAATGCAGTTCGCTCAATAAAGCGCGTATTGAAAAAGGCACAAATGGAAAATGAAAATCCGCTATCAACCGGTTTCTATTTTCATATCGCAATACAGAGCAATGTACGAATAGGTAAGAGCAAGCGGTAGCAATGCTCGGACGACGCTTGCGTGGGCGGTTCGACTTGCTGCGGCCCGACGCGGCTTTTGCGGCTTTTGTGGCGTTTGCTTAGAGACTATTCAGTCTGGTCGAGGCCGAGCCCTGTATCGTACCGTAACGTCGTTACGACACCAGTTGAGCGTATGCAAAAGCGTCACGTCGATCAATTATTATTGACGGCCAACAGAAATGACAATAAATCGCGTTATTCACTTAATAAGGTAAACGTTAGCGAACTTGAAGAACAGAAGGAAGAGGAGTTGTGTGAACCTGAAGCGAACGACGGGGACGAGTTCTTTGATAGAGTAGCGGAGCGCGGGCCGGGTTCGCCACCCACCTCGCCTGAGACGCCCGTCCGGGACCGTAAGAGTCGCGTGCGGCTGCTTTGCGTTGCATCGAAAAACTGCACAATGCTTAATCTAATTCTATTATGCTGTTAGTACCAAGCGTAACTTATGTTGTTAACGATAAATAACTAATATGTACGTTACTGATTTCATATCCCAAGTAAGTTCAATGTATAGATAATAGGTGTTGTGGTATTGTTCTTATTAACAATGACAAGTCTATTTAGATTTAACTGTTTAAAGAGTTAAAAGAAGAAGAGAGAAAGAGAAGAGAGAAGAAGAAGAGAAAGATAATAAACGGACCGCCGTGTTTCATTCACGTGCTACCCCTCATACACGTATTTAAGAGTTCCCAAAAGAAAGCATGTCATTGATATGAAGAAGGAAAAGTGTAGTTGATAAGACGGAATCCACAGTTACAAACCGCAGCCGTCAGAAACGACACGAGTTCTCCGCTCATGAAGGAAACCGGCAATCCAGGTACATAATTGCTTGGAGCTTGGAGAGAAGAGCAATGTGCCAGACCCGATCAAATGCTTTGACCATGTCAAGGCTAATAGCCAAGGACTTGCCCCGTTAAATAAGCAATGCGAACTAGCCGTGGAAGACAGAAATTTATGCAACACAAAATTGTGCTGCACTAATTCGCAAGACCCAACACAATCCTATATCTGATAAGAAAAATATCGAAAGCATTAAGGAAAATAAATTCATCAAATTTAAATTTGCATAAAGAATATTCGAAGATGGCCGACCAAGTGAAAGATCTTGATTTGGATCTGAAGATTGGATGAGAAACAAACAACTCGAAGACTTTTCAGCTGCAACTAATGAACTTTTGAAACTTGAGTATAGAGAACATACTCAAGTCCTACAGGATGAGCTTGGTGAAACATAAAAAGAAGTTGAGATAAAGCAGACTTCATTCCCACTAATAGGCAGTGGGGATGAGGTCTGGTTTAACTCTATTGTCAACTCAACCAGCACGTGTGTCCACAGATATGTGTGTCGCATGCCAGTGTTGCTGCTGGGAAACAAAACTGCTCCACTACAACGTTGAAGTTCAACACATTCAACAGACAACCAAGACTATCAGACTTTCTACCAGACCATCCAGAAGAACGGTACTGTTTTTCTGATAAAATATTATAGTACACGACTAGGCCACCACTATAACCATATAAAGCAAAGAGTACTCAACTATTACCAGCCAGGAGATACTTTTAGTCAAATTATTACATTATTAAGCGGTTACAACTTTGATAAATACAAAACAGTGCTTTTTTTACTAGGTGATAGTAATAACATTAGTAAAAAAGAAATAAATAGTAGTATTGACGTGTTTTCGGAAAATATATTAGAAGTGTGAGTGTAAATTCCTGCTAAGTGCATTTGCTTCAATCTAGGCACTACTCGTAATATAAATTCACATTTTTACAGTTTCACATGCCGTCTTAATGCCATTATTTTTTGTTTTGACATCAATAAATTTGTAAAGAATTTCAAACATAATTGTAAGTCAATGCATTTTGAGAATAGTTTATATTTACTCATAGGGTATCTGTGACATATTGCTAGTTTGCTAACTTTTAATATTAAGGACGCTGTTATAGGAGATATAACACAGTCCCACGACAATGCTCCTGGTGTATGAAGCATATATATATAGTAAACAGGACAACAGAGAAGTCTAATCGTTTCCCTGTAGTACATCAAAACATTCAGGTTTTTCTGGCAAAACATTCGAAATAAGCGTTTTTTACACGATATTTCCATTTACCTGTTTTGTGTAACATAATACTGGTGAAAAGACTACGAAGCAAATAACAACGTACAAAAGTATGTAGTCAGTTCGTTTATAAGAAAGAACTTAAGTATAGGCGGATCAGTGATTATTAACTAGGCGTAAATTAAAATTTTAAAAGCGTAAGGATATCACAGATCTTTCTATTGAACGGACTATTGAGATCTCATATGTGGAATTGGATCAATTTGTCGTCTTATGTATATACAAGCCCTGTGCTAATTTATCCTATTGTGAATTAATCATGAAAGATAGTTTAAGGCAGATTTTTCCAACGATAAAAGCCGTAGTAATAGGTAGATATTTCAATGTAAACCTGTTGGAAAACTGTTCTAGTTCTGTAAGACTCATTAATTTATTTAAAAGTTTTATCTTTTCTTAGAACCAACTCGCGTTCCTGCCTCTTCTTTTATTTGTATTGATAACATTTTTTGTAAGACAGACGCAGTATCTATATCAATAACAGTGGCCAATTAGCTTCTTTTAATTACATAAGGAGCAAGAAGGGAGATCAATTTCTGATGTTTTTAAATAATATCTGCAATATTTTAAGGTCGCTGTCCCGTGTACCGGAGATCCCAAATATTTTATACAGCACGACATTTAGTTACATTAAAAATTAATTTGACTATGTATTTAAATCAAAAACTTTAACTCTCCGTCGGGAGACCAAATTCAATGACTGGGCAACAGTAGGCATTCATAAAGAGTAGGTGTCGTTTGTATAAGCTATATGCTATGAAAACTTATAGGTAATACCAATTCCAATTTTATGTAATATGTTAGACATTGTTCAAAAACATTTCAAAAGCTAAGCCAAGGTTAATTTTCACAGCGATAAAATTAGATAATTTAAAAATAAATCCAAAACTACTTGATGCATAATACCTCAATAAAAAGTCAGGCAGAGTTAAGCAACATGTTCAAGACATAATTCTAGAATTAACCGGCAAGTTATAAAATCTAAAGATGAGCTTTCGAATCATTTTTTCAAATATCATTGTGAATCAGAATCATTAAATTCCTCCCCTTCTCTTGCTATTGATCTCTTAAAAAATAATGTTGGCAGTGTATTTAACTTTCTACTGTAAGTGCAATTGTGTAGTAACTGCAATTCACAAGAGTATTTATTTACAAGTGAGCTCACAGCTATCAGACGCTCAGCATGGGTTTCGACCGGGAAGGAGTACCACCAGTAATCTTCTATGTCACATGGCTCATCTGATACCAACGGTGGATAGTGGGGGACAAACCGATGCTGCTTACTTTGATTTCAGGAAAGCATTCGACTTAGTCGATAATGACATGATGCTTAGGAAGTTAGCTAGTGTTGGTTTCACCCCACATTCACTTCGGTTTTTTTGCCAGCTACTTGAGGGATAGGCGACAATATGTGGAGTATGCGGGACACGTGTCAGATCCTTATTTCACCAGATCAGGAGTGAGTCAGGGTAGTAACCTTGGACCTTTGGGGTTCCTACTTGTGGTAAACGACTTGCCAGAAGTAGTGAAAGACGCTCACTGTTTGATGTTTGCCGATGACCTCAAATTATCTCTTGCAGTAAAAAGTGGTGATGACTGTGTCAGGTTACAGAGGGACATTGACAGGGTGGTGAGCTGGAGCAAGGAAAATCTCCTGCAGTTCAATATTTTGAAGTGTGTTACGATCACTTTTTCTCGTGCACATAATCCTATCGTGTTCAACTACCACATTGATAAAGCACCTATGGTGCGAGTCACAGAAGTACGGGACTTGGGGGTCAGTTTTAACACCAGCTTGACTTTTCGTGATCACATCACACGTTGCTGCAGAAAAGCTTTTAGAAATTTAGGTTTCATGCTTCGTACGGTTCGAGGGTTCACGAACGTGAAAGCCATCATTGCTCTCTATAATGCGCTGGTAAGAAGCCAGCTAGAATGTAACGCAGTCATCTGGTCTCCACATGAAGCTAAATATAGTCTCATGCTAGAGAGAGTACAAAATAAATTTATTAGATATTTATATAGCAGGTATTATGGTGTCTATCCATTTTATCCGTTAATGTATCCTACCTTATTTATATTAGGTATGGTGGGATACAACGAGTTGAGGGTTAGGAGGGATTTGACAATGACTTCGTATTTATTTCAAATACTGAGGGGGAAATTACATAACATTATTATTTTAGGGCAGCTGAGCCTGTGTGTTTCCGACAGATACGTGTGGCGTCGAAGGCGACCACGTCTGCTGGTGGAGCCGCGCGGTCGGACCAACCTGCTGGGGGAGGCGCCGCTGACGCGTGCACTTCGCACTCTTAACCTGATTGCTGAGGAGACGGACCTATTTTGGTGTACTCTGGGTGAATTCACAAGGAAGGCATTATTTATAATAAGTTATAAGTGATAGTTTTGTTTTTTAAGTTAGGATAAGCGCATTTATCGCATTGGGTATTGTACCTGTAAAGATAAATGTAAGGTGAAGAATAAATAAATAAATAAATAAATAAACTTTCATTATGTTAATCCACAAGACATCGTCAAAGCTTTTAAATCTACACATGTAAATAAAATTTAAGATGTCTGGGGCATATCGAGTAAAGTAATAGAATCAGTAATTAATCTAATTTCCCCACACTTAGTTGTTGCATTTAATAGACGCGGTGACGAAGGTATTTTTCCCCGTATTTTTTTTAAGCGGTAGGAAAATTGATCCCTGTAACTATAGGCCCAATTCTATTGTGCCAGCTTTAAGTAAAATATTCGAAATGATTATGCTGACTCAACTGCTGTCCTACTTCAGTAGGAATCATATTTTTCAAGGTGAACAATATGGGTTTACTAGCGGCAGATCGACTAGCGATGCGGGGTAGCGCTACTAAACAAATATTTAATGCTTGGGAAAACAACGACTGAGACGCTAATGGGGTTTACTGTGACCAAAGGTGAAGAAGGTTGATTATGTGGACCATTATTACTCTTCTTAGGAAGCTGAAATATTACGGAGTCAAAGGCAAGTCATTGGAACTTGTCTCATCAGTCTCAGTGGTAGAATTCAGAAAGTAGACTAGATGGAGTGACTTCTTTGGGTTCTCCGATAAAAAAGGGTGTTCCACATGGCTCAATATTTGGACCTTTCTTATTTCTCATTTATATTAGTGATCTGCCATTCTTTGTTAAGGACCTTAGCGAAATAGTATTGTTTGCTGATACATCCTTAATTTTTGAAACAGGCAGACATGACGTTAACTATGACCGTATTAACGCTACCCTCTCAAAGGTAGTTCATTGCTTTAATACTAACAATTTATTGCTTAATACCAAGAAAACAAAGTGTGCCAAATTTCAATTAAAGTAAATGTACCAGTTTTTGACACGTCTGCATTTTTTTTTAAACAGATATTTATATGCACAACTACAAAACCGTGTTAAATGTACTAGTAATGGTACATATGAATTCCGTTTAGAAGCTTTCTTCGTTTCACTCTATATTTTTTCAACAAAGCGATTGTTTTTGCGAACAGGTGATTCGAGTTGAATGTGTGTTTTGTGTGAATTTTGAGTAGTTTAAGAGCATTTATTAGTCTGAAATTTGTTAATTATAGGGTAGTGTTTATTAAAACTATTATATACTGTACAAACAATTTTTTTGTGTGTATTTATTGATATACATATAAGGTTTATATTTAATTTTACTGTCATGTCAAACACTGGTACAAAATTTCCATGTTTAAGAAACTGACACCCATGTCAAGCACTCGTACAAATGAATATTTTTTAAGACTTCATTTCGACTTACATTTGGTAAGAACGGAACGTAGGTTTGTATTACTCTGTTAGTGGCAAGTTTCTATGGGTCGTTTGAGTAGTGTTTGACATGGGTGGCAAGGACAGTAAAACATTACTATGGGGACCCGATGCTTGACAGTCGTACGTTGAGGTGGGAAACTCTAGGACGTAACTAGCATCAATTTTGGTTGTGTAGTAGTTAACTAGTATCAGGTATTGTACAATGAGAAAATGCCACCACATTATTCGGAAGACGACTGATGAAATGTCTCGAGCAATTCCTATCGCTGCTAGATGAAAACATTTTTTAATGTTATTTAAAACTGAAAAAAATATGTTTTGATCGTGTGACATTGTTCTTTTATTAATTTATTATTATAAAGTAATCAATCCAGTCAAATAATCTATGAAATCTTATATAACATCCTGTCAAATACTGGTACTCTGATCTTACTTTGTCATAGTCAACTATTGGGCCAGCAGTCTGTCATTTGTTATTTTTTTCAATTTTTTTTTGTTTGTCATCACAATTTTAGAGGTTGCGAAATCTGGAATGTTTTAATAATGCTATGCTATCATTATTTAAAATTTCATAGTTTGTAGAAGATAAATGGCAAACCGTTTAATATGTTTACATTCCTAGGCAGTCAGTATAAGTGATAATTAAGTACTTTTTGAGCAAAACACGAGCTATTTCGTCTAAAAGCGTCAACCACTGGAATATTTGCCTTTTACCTAAAGGAACATCGACTAGTCCAAATATAGAATTATAATATTGAGAAAAGTCAAACATTGTCTAATAAAGCAGTCTTCTTGGAAGTGTAGATAGTAAACTTCAATGGTTTCCGCATATAATCTTCCCTGGTCAGCAGATTAAGCTCCTCTGCATACGCAGTCCGCAGAAGACGTGAGCTACCCGATGTTCATACTGCTAGAATAGTTTACTTAGTTACTTCCATAGTCCAATGTCCTACGGAATTGTCATGTGGGTTAAAACGGCATATGTACAAATCATATTTGTGTTGCAAAAATGAGCGATTCTGTGTATCGTTTAGGTTTCTTGTTCTCTCAGAAAAAGGTATAAGGAAACTGGTGCCATGATTGTGGCATCACAGTACATTTACTTACTCATATCTTTTGTATACCCGTAAAAATATACATAATTTCATTAAGAAAGAATATATCCATAATATTAACCTTAGAATTAAGTCCAAGCTCATGGTACCACGGTTCCTTTTAACCAGATATATGTGTTTTATGGGGAACTGTATACGTTTTTACATAAGATTCCGGAGCATATATTAAAATTATCATTTCCTAAGTTTAAAACTTACATTAAAAGTGTTTTAATTGAAAAGTCATATTAGAAAATTGAAGAGTATGTGTTAGATAAGTATGCATGGTAAGACTGTGGTACACCTAACTTCTTCTTTCGATGAAAAAAAAAATGAAAATGACACGTTCAACTACGCGATTTGTCGTACATTATTTATGTAATTTATATGCGTTCGTATAGGTATTTTATTCTTATTATTGTTGACATTAAATTGACAACGATAACTAATTTTATTTTTGATGTATGAATGAATAAATCTGATTTGTTATAGTTCAACTGTTCTTTCATCTACCATTTTCCCCGCTATAGTGAGGTCTGCCTGCGTAGCTCATTTCCAATACGTATAGTCTGTTACGTCTGTCCACTGAACTATGGTACCGACGCTCTTTGACAAAATCAATCAACATGTTCTTGTCTGTAGATTGGAGTCGTTGGAGGAATCGAAATTGTTCTTACGTCCCATTCCTTTTCTTTAGACAAGTGGTGTTTAACGTTGGCGTTACCGTTCACAGACCATGAATTGAGTGGAGCACCCAGTCGGGGGACTCTATGTAATTTACTATTTCTTCTAAAAAAAAAAGAATAAAAACGAAAAGAGAACTTTGATAACCACGAGCTCGTAGTTTGTTTTCAGTCGCAAACTTAAGCGTACCAGTGGATTACTGCCAAAAACATGAAGCTCTGACGTTAATATCCAAATCAATGACTTTGATTGATTGCGCTACCCTCGAAGGTGGTGACTGAAAATCAGTGCTTTGCTTTTGGGCAAATTTTGTGCTGAGGCACGACCTGTTTAGCTCGCTGCAGCACTCATATACTGTTGATCGTTATGTTACTATTTTGTTTTTGTGTAGGTATTTTTTTTAATTTCATTTCTTGTCGTTTGTTTTTATTTTATTTTCTTTAATTTTGTTTTGTGTTTAATCCATTTACTGTATTATATTACTGCGTGTGTGATGCAAGACAATAAACGTTTTATCTATCTGTATAGGTATCTATCTCTGAATGTGTTCGCAGGTATCCAAATGCAGGTATCCTACTAAAAAATGCATGTGAAAAAGAAAACAATTGAAATCTAAGCGGGTGTCAACTTCAATTAAAGTTCCTCGAAAGTACAGAACTACTTGTTAAAGGATACTGATAATGTGCGAATTACAATTCTTAAAAAAATCTAATAAATCGTGTAAAAGCCTACTGCTGTAAAAATCTTTATCTATGCGTAACCGATTCGCAGCGGGTAAGCGCTGGAATGACCTGCTGTGTGTGCTGAAATTGGTCGGCGGTAAAATCCCCTAGCAACACCAAATAAATAAAATTTTAGAAACTTCTTGAATACATTTTTTAAATTTTTATACATTTTACATATAGTGCGACACGGACAGCCTCGATTAATTGCCTGGTGTTTAGTATACAGTCCTTTTGCTGGTCTGACGCAGCGATAGGTGAATGGATAGCCATAGGTGAATACGGCAGAGCTGAATCTTCATTCTTTTTGTCCACATTGCTGTTCTTTTATTTTAATTGTTTGCTTACATTCGTTTATGTGTTTTGTGAATAGATAATTGTTTCTTACGCTACAAAATCTTTAACTTTATTCTACTGCACCTATTCTTGGACGAGTACCCTCTTAGTGTTCGTCTAGTGAACGGAACGGACAGTTCGAGTGCGGGCGAGCGGCTTCCTGCGGCTTCGACCTACGTACCTGAGTCGATGGACTGGTGCGCGTGAGCGTGGGCATGCGGAGGGCGAGGGCGGCGGTCGCGCGGCGGCGGACGGCGGGGCGCGCGCCGCTCGTCGGCGGACTCGCCGTCGCTAGAGGCGGGCACGTGCGTGTGCGTGAGATCCGCGACTTCGTCCGCGTCGCTCCGCCCGGCCGACGTCGATCGGAAACGACGTCCGTCCGACTTCGCGGCCTCCGAGTCGTCCTCGACCACCGTGGCGCACTGCACGCCGACGGATCGCCGCCCGCTAACCGCCGCCGCGCTCGCCTCGACGCTCTCGGCGATCGGGTTTGCGCCGCCTTCGACGAAAACGAAACGACCGTTCAGAAATGAAAAGTTTATTCCAGAAACGGTCAGACCGCGTATCGCTCTGTTAAGGCGCATCGACTACTCTACGGGGACCGAAGTCGCGGTGCGACGCGAAAGCGAAAAAGCGGCGCGGACGAACGCGGTACCTGACGGTGCGCTCGGTTCGGCGGCCGTCGAGAGCCGCCGCGGCGAACGAGGGTCGGGAGGAGCTCCCGACGAAGGACGCGACGACTCCGAGCCGAGTCCGCCGCGCTCCTCCGGAATCGCGTCGAACACGCGCTCGAATCGGAGCGAATCTGTGCGCAGTCGCCCGTCGCAGCTCGGCACTGAGGCGCGGCGCGCGGCGTGCGCTGCCGTCGCCGCGGCCGGAGCCGGCGGAGGTGCCGTCGCCGTCGAAGGTGGGGCCGCTCGGACGGCGCCGGCACGCCCGGGGCGGCGCGACTCGTCCGGAACGGGGACGGGTATCCGCGACCTTCTGCATTTCACGCCAGAACCGCACTCGTCCGAAGTGACGTCAGACGAACTGCGCGATACGTTCGCGTACTCGACTATTTCCAATATTTCTATACACTTTTCACCGTCGTGAATCTCCGACTTGCGATACGATCTGCGCGGCGCGCGATCGCGCCGCGGGGCCGGTGCAGGTTCAGGGGCGAGAGCGAGGCGCCGCTCCGTTCGCTGTCGACTCGCGTCGACGGGGGCGCGGGTCTCTTCCCGCAACCGGCGACCGATGCGCGCGCACCGGTATTCTTCGCGAGCGATTCTACTAATGGCATCATCGACGAGAGAGTCGACCAGTGCCGCGCAAGTCCGCTCCACCGCAGCGCCGCGATTGCGGTCGGAGCGCGAGCCACCCGTGCGTCCGCGCCGCGCTACTTCGGCGCGTCTCTCTCGTCGTCGATGCCGACGCTGGAGACGCTTCTTTATCCTCTCCGGCATGCGATCGGCGACCACCAGATTATCCTTTGCACAATCACACTCGTCGTCCTCGAGTCGAATAAAAAAAGATTCGCTTCTATCGCCCCTGGAAGTATTATTTTCCCCGGGTCGATTCGAAACAGTCGAATCGATCCCGAGGGGAAAACGCGGCGAAGAAGGGTCATCTAAACTATCGACGAGACTGGTGCAGGGCGATCCGGCACTGGCACCCGTAGCGGGGTTTGCCTCCGCGGACTGAGGAGGAGGAAACTGTAGATCGCGGTCGTCGGTCCCGCGGCGCCGATCCTCGATCGGCTCGCCCCCTTCGAATAGACTCTGTACTCGTCGCGAGGTCGCACTCGCGTCTCGCTCGCATAATTCTTCGTTTCCGAATATTATTTGGTGGTTAGAAGTCGGGCTCAAATGGACGACCGTGTTCACTCCCGCATTCTGTAACTTTACTTTTATTTCTTTTTCGATAACACTCATGCGACCTTCGGTCGTAGCCGCGATCGTTTCCAGTCGATCCGTAAGAGAGTTCAAGCTTTCTACTAAGATATCGGCCACGTATTCGTCGATGTTCCTTTCCATTATTGACGGTTTAAAAGTGCGCAAGGCCGACGGCGGGGTCGCGCGAACCGCTCGTCGATCTGGTGAGTCGCTGCCGTGGGAAGTCTCGGACACGGCTATTTCCAGCAGATCGTAGGGCGCGTGAGGCCTTGCGGGGAAATCGTCAGTCGGTGGGTCCGGGCTGCGTCTACTTCCGGAAGTGTCGCCGATTGTGGAAGTCTCCCGAAAACGAGGTTCGCCGGCGAGATCGTAAGTTTCCATTATTGGGCGATCGGGTTCTAGGTCGACCGTGTCTCCATCTCCGGAAGGCACGGTCGAACTCGTGCGCGCATATGATTCTGTGTATGGTAGTGGTGAACGGCGCCGTCGTTCCGATGGCCGCGGGAGTCTCACGGCTTCGAGATCAGTGTGCGAGCCGTCGAGCGAACGACTGCCGCAACAGCAGGGAGGGGAGGGCGCAGCGCCCGCGCCGTTGGGGTTCCGGCCCCACATGCGCCGCAACAGCGCACAACGCCGCACCGACTCACGCGCGCCCACGGACCGTTCGTTGGCGCCGCGAGACGGGCTGCTGCCCGGCGAGCGACCGCTGGTCGACGCGCGCTCCGGCTCCGACCACTGTCTCGCTAAGCGGCATCTGGAACACAGGGAGAGAGTGACAAACTATCATTTCAAACATTAAGTCCCACTACTACTACAAACTATAACAACCCACTACAACCCGCGGAGGCGTAGAGTTCCCTACGTAAAATAGGGAAAAAAAATCCACAGCGAGCTTCAACGCTAGGAGAACAAACGAGACTCTAGTAGTGATAATCCAAATGAAAGGTGAAGACGACGCACCGGGCCTCGGCCTGGAAACGCTGCAGGGAGCGAAGTGAACCTCACCTTCTCATTACGGTCTCCGGCACGGAGTATCGGCGACGCAGCAAGCCCGGCGAAGCGGCCACGCGCGACGAAAGTTCTGCGGGGGCGGCTCGGCGCAACATGGCGCCGGCACTCCACCGCTCTTCTCCCTCGCTGCCGATGGCGCTCGAAGTCGACCCACGAACCTCGAAGCTGTGAACGACGATGTTCAGAGTGATCAGATATAATCGACAGAAAGAATTTCTACAGAACCCTTACATACATATTTTTCATCGAGTATCACTCTCTGTGAGGTGTACTAAAACTCGTAAAAAATCCCCAAAATCAATTGCTTCAATAAAACAACGACGCAATCGCATTGCACGTAATGTTGTTACTTCGTACGGCTACCTCTAAAATATAGTAATGAAAGACACCAACATTATATATTATACAAAACCGAAGAACATCCACTTTCAGAATTATAAAACGTGACCACTACTACTAGTCGGAGAGTACTCCACATGAGCGGTTTCTATGCACCGAGCAGTAGTCGAGGCTAATTAGGATAGCATTCGTGATGCGGAACACTCGAGCGCAGGCGCGATGCATTTTTGCATATTTTTCCTAGCCGCGCTCCGTTTGCGCTCGCATAGCATCCGCGACGCGCTTCACTGACTATTACAAACGGCGTTCGTTGATAAACTCTTGAGAGGATCTTTCACGCGAAGCGTTGATGGACAAACATATTCTAATGAGGGTGGGTTAAGTACAACACACATAAACAGCGCATAGTTCATTTATTGCACAGCGCACAGCAGAACTTAGCACACAGCACACCGCTTCACAATTTAGCACAGCTTGGACACAGGCGCGGCCATTTTTTTCCAGAACCATAACACGTGGAGTCGCAACACTGCATCGAAACATTGTCTATAGTGACGTAAACACATCACTATTTTAATTATTTAGTCATACTTCGTTGGCTAAATTCGTATAAAACTCGCAGCCCCAACAAAATTAAAAACAGAATTACTAGAAATAAAATTAGATATATGACAATCTATGATGATATACCTTTATTTTATAAATAAAAGAAGGTCTACAAATTATACATATGTTGCATTAATCGCCCGATACTACGCTTGAAGAGTGCAAAAGGGATTTTGTCCAAAAACGCAGTTAGGTACCTATGACGTTTTAAAATTGAGCCGAGTTGAATTTCTCTGGTTTACTTAAAGGTTATACAAATCCTTTCAATCGTCGATAGTCCTTGACCGCGGAACGCAGGCACAAACACAGACGTGCTGCCCTACACATTGCAGATACGGACAAAAATAGCGACGCAGTCACTCAGACTCGTGGTAAACCCGACCGCGACCGAGACCGCGACCACGTTAGGCGCGTGCAGGAGCAATGCAATCATCTTGCATTGCACGCGAGATAATCTTACCAAATTTACACAATGACTCACATAACGACATAGTGTACGTCCGGTCATGTGTTATAGGTACGTGTAAAGGGAAATGACAATCAAACTGCATAAACACACTTTCGGTTATGTGAAAAGGCGGAGCGCAGCAACGCGACGGCGCGCGGCGGACGACATGTTTATATTTAGGAAGATTCAGCGCAGCGGCGCGTCGTCGCCACCACCAGACGACTGACGCCGGCAATATCGACAGATCAACAGAGAACGTAGGTAGGTACTTACCATCGAATTATTTGATATAATTAGTCATATATGCAAATACGTAGTTTTCGAACTCTTCGGATGATGTTAGTTGTTCTGTTCAGAACGTCTACACTCAAGTTCAAATTTTTTACACGGAGAACATTATGAAGTTCACAGCGTTTTAATCGCTTAACTATGGTGTGTGCGTAGGTACGCATATACGTATGCTACACGACGCGTCTCGGTGTAAGTAAATTGCGTTCAGTTATCATGGGCACAAGGAATTGCTGTGCGTGGACAGGTATTATTTCGCCTCGAACGCATGTTATACCTGCTGTTGTCTACTTCCTAATGTCAATAAGTGAAAAGATCTTACCAGCAAAAAGCACGAGGAGCCGCGCGGCGATCGCACTGACTCACCACAACAAGTGAGATGCGCGAGAGCGCTCGCGAGCGCCGGAACAGACGGCGGCTGCGCAAATACGCGGTCCCTGTCCTCCCTCCCGCCCGCACCGACAACACTCGCGCCCCGCTCATCCTCTGACTCTACTTTACACATGCCTCAACAAGCACACTCACAGTTTTTCAGATAGTTTCTCATCGCTGGATAGCAGTATTGCAATACACACAATTACGAGCAGAAAGATTAAATTCACCCGGGAGCATACGGCGAGGCTGCATTTGCAACATTAGCGAGGCAGTGCGTTAAGCGCAAAAGCTTCAATGTATACGTGTGCAACTTACACCATAAATATTGTAGCGTAAGTATACTATAGTGATATTAAAACTAATAAAAAAGTTACCAAATGAGCACGAGTTAAATTTAGCACTATCTTAAAATACTCCGGATAATTTTATCACTTTCATGTTAAAATACGATAGTAAGAAATTTATTGAGTGGCGCTGGCGAATGGTATGTTAACAAGACAAGCAATATGAAACTCAAAAACAATATAATTAGGTCTCCGTCGTTAATTAGCTGGCGGCGGCGGGCAGCGTGCAGTCGGCGTGCGAACGTTAGCTGTCGGCCCCGTCAGTGGTCACACGATAGTGCAATCGGTCCAACCCTTCCGCCACTCTACCGAACTTCCGCTTCTTGTTTGGGTACGAGCAGTTGCACCCGCTCTCCTGCCACTTGGCTCCCATACTTAAAAACCCCTGGGTCTTTCTGTCTGAGCTGCCAAGATATGCTGGTGCTCGTGGAAGGATATCTCCTAGAACCTATACTAGGGTACCTATTCTGATATCCCTACCGAACATCAGTCCATATGCACTGAGACCTGACCGACTGGGCGTCCGTCTTAGTTGAAGTTGAGCCTTTATAAAGTATAGTTTACGATTGTGTCTTAAACTAAAGACTAGTAATAATTATGAAACATAAAAAGGCATATCTACTCCTCTTTTGCTCGCTTCTAGTTTTGTTCAAATTAGCCTGCAAGGAGCGCATCAACGCTGCTCATTCGTCTAGGTATATGCCTTTGGTAAACAGGCAAGCAGCAGACAAAACATAACAATGATTGTCGTCTCACCGGGTAATGGTGTGCGGCGGTGGCGTCCAGCCAGCGCGCAGCGCGCCCAGTGTCGCCAGCAGCGATCCCGCGCGGACTCCGGCTCCTCCCGCGCCTCCTGTGGCACCTGCGCGCAAAGCGAATGTCAATTTTGAAACGCAAGTCGGCTATTCTCAGCTCCGGCAAATTAAACCAGGGTTTGCATTAAAACATCAGGCACGACTATCGGACAACATTGTTCCTCTGCCTCTTCTAATCAGTGCTAAAGTTACTCATTCCAGTTCAGTTGAAACATGAAAAAATCAGAAATGTAGTCAGATATGGAAGGGTGGGTTATATTAAGTACCTAAACTGGAGCGTGGCGAGTCGAGACCATGTCGAGACCGACGGGTTCCCGGTGCACTCTGTGATGCGACGTGTGTCGCCGCCGCCGCCGTGCCTACTTGAATTACCTACCTGCTCCTATTATTCGTATTATATAATAACATACAATGTAAACTGTAGCAGTGCTTGCAGCACGTGAGACTGTGGCCAAGCGTGCGTCGGTTTTTATAAAAATAAAATAATAGCGTGTATCTGAAAAGATTCGGGTCATAAGATTCCGGGTGTTATTCAAAGTTTGCCTTTTCCGAGGTTTAAAACATTACTCAAACAAAAACTACGTATGAAGGTCATTTATTCTTCTTACGTACCTTCTGCTTTTTTGTGTGACAACAATCCATGGAAGTGACCCGTTTAGCTTTATATTTATTTGTTTACTACTTGTGCCCGCTACTTCCTACGCGCAAACACACGACACTTACGGATCCTACTAATATAAATACATAAAAAGGAAACTCTATTGGCTGGTACACACATTCCCCACCATACTACATCCCCACTACATATATTCAATGATGTACGTACAACCGAACCGTCGGGGATTAATTCATAGATTTCCTAAGTTGCTTGCAGCATCTGACCATGCGATTTTATTAAATAAAGTTTTTGTCCTCAGTTTTATAAAAAATCATTTATTATCACACCAATTCGTCCATATTTGTTAGAAACAATAATGTCATGCGCTAAGTTCGTAGAAACAAGGAGGAACAATTATAATAATAATAATAACATGTGGGATGTGGCCTCCACTGAAATAATCCCAATTGTTTTGTCCGCAAATGGGTTAATTCCAGTCAGCCTTTCTAACAGCTTGAGGCGGTTCGCCGGTTCTTAGACCTGAGTCCCTGGCCCCGGCCGACGGTGCCATTGCCTGTGCAAATGTAGGCCTGGGACCTCTGCGTGGCAGTTCGGCATGGTAACTGTTCGGTCACGGAGGCAGTTAATGATTTAAATTAAATCATTGTGTCAACGTGTAACACGACAACGTGAACCTACAGAAGACAGCCGAGTCCATTCTTCATGCTATCCTCCTCAGGATAACATTGGTGCTACCACGCAGTTGCAACATCTGTGACGCATTTTCTTGCGCAGGAAATTCGCAAAAAAAATGCTCACCTGAGCACCACCTGCGCACGCGTCCGCAAACATAGGCGTTGCAAAGGCGAGGAAGCGAAACAGAACCCTAAAGATGTTGTTGTACATTTCACATATGACGTTGTAAGTCAGTTGTGTGAAATTGGTCCACATGTATAAAAATTCCGATCACCTAGGAAACCTCAGAGCCAACATGACACCGCGCACCGACAACGCGCTGCGCTTCGTCTCAACATCATCATGATCTCCAGACATTGATTTAATAAATTGTGCTAAATACTTAAGAGATACGATTCAAGGGTACGCCATTTGGAAGGAGCGGTGGAAAATTATTTAGCCCTTCATGTTTAAACCCAAGAAACTAGCTCTTCTTTTCATTGTTGAAACCTAACTCAATGCCTCACGGCATAAAATATATCTTAAACTTTCAGCATTTTTCTCAGGCCACTGATCGATTGACTTAGCAGCACAATATCATCGGCATAGCTGATATTATTAACACTAAGGACGCGTTCCCACTATTTCGTGACGACAGATAGTCGTGCAGTTTACAGTGTCGCGACCTGTATATTTAAATGAAGTTGTTCACATATACATAGAACGACACGATTAACTGTCGTACCCCGCGCCCTCGGCTCGCTTTGCAATAGCGTTGGGTCGGAGCCGGTGATGGGCCCGGGTTTTAACCTGGCGCTTTGTTAACGCCGGGTTTAAATCGGGTTAAGCCCCATAAATACCCGAAATCGAGCGCAATAGTTATTTGTTCAACAAGAGAGCAAAGCCGTTTTTTGGTGCGAGTGCTGTTTTTGAGTCCTGAGCAAGCGAAAGATTCTATAGTTGAATCACGAGCGTAGCGAGTGATTCAGAATTAGAATCTTGAGCGAAGCGAGGGACTCAAAAATACGAGCTGCAAAATAACTTTGCTCTCGCGTGATACATACAACTTTTCACCTCAGCAGCGAGAACATATATATATACTAAAGGGACAAGTAATAAAAACACGTCATGAAAGCAAATGCATCATTGTATATTTACAAAAATACAGAATTTAAAAAAAATTAAAAGTGGAACGTGAAGTTTGTACAATTCTGTAGATTAAAAGTTACTGTTTTATTTGGAACAGTAATCGTCGTAGTGTTTGCTACTTGAGTAGTGGTCGAGGTTTCATTATGAGTTGAGCTGGATTGTGACCCTTCCCGCACCGTAAAAGTTGGTGATTCTGGGCGGGTTTGGGTATGATTCGCATCACTGGAGGTGCTAGGTTGTGCCCAAGAATGCGAAGTCTGTTTTAGGTTTATCGAATCTATAATACGTCTTTAATTGACGTTATAAATTTAGCATATTTTTATTGCAACACTTGCTTTATTTTTAATGAAAATTGTAAAAACTAAATTATCATAGTATAAAATCGTATTTGTATTTCTCACATAATTTATCTTTTAGATGAATTGACGAGTTTCCGAACGTGCACTCGTTCAGCCATTTTGTGGGGGTCTACTATGTAGCTTAAATATCGAAGTACGAATAAACCATAATTTTCTTTTTCCTTTTTCTTGTAATGAAGTGAAAGGGACGGAGCGACTGATTTTGAAATATGTCGAATTTGTATTAGACCCCTTCGCATTAAATGACAAGTCTCCACTTAAAAAGCAAAAAGCTACTTTCTCTCACGGGAGTGAGCAAAATAAGATTTTGCTCAGTGATTTCACACAGCAAAATAGCCTTGTTCGAGCTGCTGAGGTGAAAAAACTATTTCCAACTAAATATTTGTTGTGAATTGAGTTTTGTTCAAATTTAATTAAACGTATTATTACAAAATAATAAATTCTTAAATAGTAACAAGGGTACTAGGTATACAGCAGTTTAGTAGCAGTAGAGCTCCTTGTGAAAGAGTTCGTCCAGGGTAGCGCTTAACTGCCATTTTACCTATTTCTGCCGTCAAGCAGTAATGTTAAGCATTACTGTGTTCCGGTTTTGAAGGGTAACGGTTCTGGTGAGATAACAGGCACACGCGACTTGTTAACTTATGTCTCAGGGTGATGGGTGCAGTGACAGTGCCCCTCAAATCGTTGTGATTTCAAGCTCTGAGTGGCACTGTAACTGATATGGACAGGCGTGTAGCGTGTAGCTTACCTTCAGTCCCGTCACTTGCTATGTATACCTAATTGATGATGTTATTTACATTTCTGCACATAACTATGTTTAAGTTACATTATATTTAAATGGGTGTGCTTCACTTGTGACAGATTAAAAAAAAACTTAATTTCATATACTTCTCGTTTGATATAATATTCAGATTTTTAAAAACATTTTATATAAAGCTCTTATTATGTAACAATAATTTCATTTATCCGTACCTGAGAAGTATAACACTGTACCGGGTTCGATTCCTTAGTTTTATTTTCCGTATGAGGGTAAAAAATGAAACCAATAAATCCGAAAATTGAATTCATTATAATAATTTTAAAAAAAAATTACAATTTAAAATTTAAATTTAAAAAAGGTACATAAATTTATTACAGGTCGTGGTAACGTGCCTTAAGACTTTAGGCTTTCTGCTTCCGAGTATGGTACTCCCCTGTATATTTGCCGGCGCAAGAAGGGCCGCAGGATGAGCAGCAATTGGTAGCCGTTCCGCGTATGTTGTTACGTCCTAGTCCGGACGTAGTCAAGCTCCAGGTGTAAGGTAACTATTATCCCGAAGGTACCTTTCCAACCCGAAGGTAACTTAATCCGAAGGTAATTCCTGCAACGGACAACAACTGGTAGTAACAGACCTTTTGCCTCCGTTCTGAAAGCCCACAGACGGCAAAAGAGAATTAGAAAAGCACCGTAGTAGCAATTGCCGGTGGCGCGACCAGAACGGAGTTGTAGTTTAAATTGTGTAAAAATAGAAAAATAAAGAATTTAGGTAGTAAGGCTGAAGGCCGAGACGTTTGCTTAGTGCTAGAAAAGAATAAAAAATAAAATAAGCCAAAGAAAACAACGTCTGGCGAAAAAGTATAATTACATTTGATCATTGCAGTTTGAAATTTTGATGATGCAATCTTCAAAATGTCTCAAAGCGTATGGTACTATGGTTCAAATTTACGTTGTTGTTATATATATATATATACAACAACAATATATATATGTATATATATATATATATATAAACGTGCTTTGAGACATTTTGAAGATAAAAGCGTTACAAGTGTTTTGTGTGTCATTCAACTTACCCTAAAGCGGGAACTTTCACTTTCACAACTGTTTAAGTACGTTTAATGTGATGGGAAGCAATAATCTTCGATTTACAATAAAATTTTGGACATTTAAAATTGCGTAACGGATTTTTTATATCGGGAGCGCGGCAGAGCCGAGCGTGAAATGGCACTGAAGTCGTTCTGACGCTGTTTGAAGAGCCTGACCGCGCCGGCGCCGGTTACCGCGCTCCCCTCTCTGCGTCCGTCATTATTCGACTACTATTTCGAATGCAACGTAAGCTGCCATAGATTTAAGCATATTTGTCAATGGTATATCGTGGTTTTAATGTTTTGTAATCAATTATCATTTAAAAATATGGTATATTTATTGAAGAAATATTTGTGTTCAATTTTTAATACCGTTAAATTTAAAAAGATTTATTCAAAAATAGTTTAACAACGTTGTAACGTTCCGTTACACTGCAACTCCATTTTTTAAGATTTTGGGTTTTTAACGGTATCCTACATAATTTTTCGAGCTTTATCGACCCATAAAACTGTATCTACGAAATTCGCATTGAGTTCTTTAAAAGTATTTTGATGACGAAGTATTTCATTGTAAGTTCGAAGTTACAGTTCAACAATTTCTTTTATATCTTTACTAAAATTGACTGCAATTTAAGTAAAGATATAAAAGAAATTTTAGTGTAAGTGTAGAATTACAGTCTTATGCCGCAAACACTCGTTTGAATCGCGAGTGCGTCAGGGTGTTGTCTAGTCAATCCTGGGATTTCCTTACCCCGCAGTGCGAGTGGAAACGTGTACACAAGAGCCTATGTGAAATTCAGTTTTACAGGTACCTGCGGATATTCAGTCAAATTAAGTTCTCATTCGAGTAATGATAGTCTGTCTGCACAGCGAGTGCTATCTCTATCTACTGACCCGAGAGATTGGGAGTTCCGGGGAGACTACGGGCTCCCCGATAAAACAAGGGTACAGTACAAGCATCCGAGCCAAGCCCTCCGCCAGTGATACGCCTTCACGGGCGTCTCTAGTGGACCCGGACTTAGGTATTGTCTCGCCGGGGTTTGTAGTTATCTGCAGGGATGAACGCGTTCGTACCACGCGCAGCTGGCGTGTTTTAGTAGCGAGCTAAACGAGGACCTAAGGCGAAGAGATGCGCGGGACACGTGAGTTGCCCTTTAAGTCGGTCTTTAAGCTATGTCCGGACATTATCGCAACACGTTACGACCGGCATCTTCGGCACTAGTCCGGAGACCTAGTAGAGGATGAGCTAGACATCCTTCGGTCACTCCAGACGCAAAGGTTTTTGGGAACTGGAGCGACGTTTCGGCGTCGGGTGGTGAGCATGCCTACAGCACCGGTACCTATCTAGAACTATTTTTCAGAGGGTGCTGTACGAGCATCCGGGGCAGCTCACCCAAGGCACTAGGCCTTTTGAGTACCGGATGAAATCCGTGCAGACGGGCTGTCCCTGTGCGGGCTTGCTCGCACACGTGCCCTTCTCTATAACCAAGAGGTTGAGAGTGACGATCACTATAAACAAAACTTATGTATGTAGAAAGATATGGGGGCTGTCTGCACACCTATACGAGAACAATGAATTGGTAAAGAATTCTCAGAGATCTAGGCAAAATATCCATCAATTATTTGACAGATGAAAAAATTTCGTTGACACTCCCGCGCTGATTCTTATGCTACAGACGATAACGATTTCGATTTTGATTGGCCGCCTCCTTAAGCCAAAAAAACTTTAACTGCCTCCGTAGCCGAACGGCTACCATGCCGCCGGACTGCCACGCAGAGGGCCCAGGTTCGATTCCCGGGCCGGGAGAAATATTTGTATGACCTACATTTATTTCTCTCGTGAGTTTGGGTGTAATTTGTGGTTGTCTATGTGTGAGTCCATGGCACCCGCGACACAGGGTTTCCCTAGTGCGGGGCTATGTTGAGTGTGTGCGTTATTAAAAAAAAAACTTCGCAAGTGATAGACCACTTTACATAGTACACGTATGTGACTCCACATTATCAGGAATTGCCATTTTAATGCAAAAATAAAAAAAGTTATTTCGAACATAATTAGAAACTTCTTCATAAATTAAAACTTATTTTTAACCAAAGTAACCTTTGCCTGTATCAGTCATTCCATCGTACAGTCGGTACCTACAATGGTTTTGTATTTTTAATTCTGATTGTAGGCACCGGTTGTGTGATGGGATGACTGATACTGACAAAGGTTAATTTAGTTAAAATAATAATAATAACAATAATTTTCATGTTGTATTATTCGTAAGGTGTCACATTACATTTCGGTAAGTTTTTTCTATTTGATTTTTGTATAAAAGAACTAGTTTTTTTGTCTTAATCTCTAATTAACAAAGTTTGAATATTAGAACATTCTGTTATTGAAAATTAATCAGTTTTATTTTTATGCCATCCTAAATGTTACACATACTGCGTTTTGACACAAACTCGCTTCTCCCGTAAAATTAAAAAATGGCAGGTACACGGATATTATATTGACAATTTAGACATTTTTTACGTGGTATAGGTAACACCACTTTCTTATTTAATAATATAATAATCGTAGTGAGAGTCGAGTGCCAAAAGCGAATTTGTTTGTTTCCGAACATGTTTTCAGCGAATTATATAATAATTAGTATATTATATTAGACATATCGTTTTTAGAAATTGAAATATAAAATAATTTTATAAAATACAATCAACATTTATTTAGCTTTACACGTATGTACCAAAATCAATCATATACTATATTAACAATTTCTTTTTAAATTCAGATTTGAGTCGTTAATATTTAGCTGTACTGGCATTTTGCTGACTGAAGTTTAACATCATGATTGTTCATAAAAATGAGTGTTAGTGTAAGTAGGTAATAATAATAATAATAACGCACACATACATACTACATACAGGTACATAATTGTTATCAAAAATAGAACGTTCGTTATATGAAGTAATATACTTATATGAATTAATTACTTGTAATAATTATATTAAGTTAGTTATGTTAATAATATATTTGTGACATATTACACGCCCTATTCTTACAAATATCTTACAAAGTGTTTCTTCAGCAACGATAGCGTAATTTGCATAACGCTACCACAGGCTGCCGGTCGCGGCAGCGTCGCCCTGCACCACCGAGTCTTTTTAATCATGCGCACTTTAGTTTATTTATCATTACGTCTTGCGAGCTGTGAATTATCACTGTCTTGGACCAATCACCATCGAGATGGCTACTTTATTGTCTATAAAGAGACAAACGAAATTACAGAAATATCCAATAAATGAGAGGTCACAATGGAATCGAAAGTATCTCGAAAATGGTCAGAAGTATGATATTGTCATTGCATATTTCAATGTTTAGATCATATTGACCCTGATTGCAGGTACTCAATTCGATGTGCGCAACTTACCCACTGCTGGGTCGTATCTTCACTTATAATATATTTCCGAATCTGACGTAGAACGCGAAAAAAAAGCATCAAAACACTACGCAACAATGACTGTCGATCTATAAATTACATGGAACAAAATCATCGTAAAACTGTGACGTCTGTAGACAAGAGCCCTACATGACGAACGCTGCGTTGCCTAGTGTCCTGTAGGGCAACTAACTAAAATCAATAAAATGTAGACGAGACGAATAACGGTTTGCGGTCACGGGACGGCTCACGACCTGCCTTTACGATCGTGACGCGGCGCTTCAACACGCGGGCTTAGTATAAATAATAATAACCCTTCCACTAACTAATGATGAGTGATGAGCACGTTACTTATTTCATAACTGGCATCATCGACGCCAATGCGGATGGACAATGTCCGACTGGGATATAAAAAGCTGCGGTAGGTACTGGGTACGGTGAATCTCTGTTAAATGCGAACGTACGAACTGTATATGGCAGGTTACTTACGTACGCTCTAGCTGTTTTGTGGCGATCGGCGCGGCAGCCCATGAGCTCGAATGGTCAAAGCTTTGAGCGTGGTGCCCGCAACGGTGGCGAGCGCACACTGACCGCTCTACGCCCTCGCCACCACGTGCTTGTACCACCAGACGACCTCACACCGCCCGATGCCATACCCACCCCACAATATATACATTCCACTAGAGACGTTTCATTTATTGAATTGTTAATTATACGAACACATCCCTCGCACAGGGAGACCAACACAAAGGAGGAACCACTTTGGAACACTATATAGGTACGTGAAGAAAAAGAGATACGCCATTAACTCAGCGTATTTATAAATCATACGATACCGTAATTACTCTTCGTCGGGGATAGTGCACAGCCGCGTATACAGCATTGGTAAAGACGCATAGCAATACAAGACCAATTTTACTGGAGAGGGTTTATCCTTATTCCTTTGTGATTTCAATTGCTGCGACTTTAATTTTTGCACAGTAAGCATTAATTTATGTTGTTTACGGACTAATAGCAATAGATACCCGTAAATTATGCTAATTTGTGTGCTTTGGCCACGAACTGACTGAAATGGAATTTGTTTTATTGCTTATTTATTCAGGGGCTTTGATCGTTATTGAACGTGTCAGCCCCATCAGAAAACCCACAGAACAATAAATACAGTAGAAGTGGTTAGTTGGCGTCTGACGCGTGCCACCTATAATGTCTCGAAAAACCTATCTGAGCTCAATCCGCCATTTTCTCTTTTTATGGTACAGTCGTGTGATTCTTACGTCTGAAATACTAGAAAAATGCCTTATTGTACTGTTTCGGAGTGAAGGTGAACAACATTGATTTTATGAGTCATCCCGCGTACAGTCGCGACCTGGCACCTTGGGACTTATTTATTTTCAAAAATTAAGAACCCGTTACGCATTCAACAATTTTCATCACCTGAAGAGGCTGTCGAAGAGAATGAAAACTATATTTCAGAGATTGTCACGAAGGAGTGGCATAAAAATGTTTTCAAAATTGGTTCATTCGTATGAAAAAGTGCATTAACGCTAACGGAGAATATTTTGAGAAACAATAAATTCATTTCTGACCATTTATAGTATTTTTTTCTTTTTCATTCCGGAAACTTATTTCAAAATCGGACGGTCTTCTGAATTTTCAAATTTCAGCCGAACGTATAGCCTTCTCCTTTTTTTTGAAGTCGGTTAAAAAGTCACACAGCTGTCACCGTATTATCGTGCAATATTGAAATAATTTAGGTAGTATTGATATTTTTATACTATTTGATGTAATTTTGGAAACACCGAGCGACCGCTACAGTTCTTTAACTTAATGGCGCTTGCGACCATCCACAATATGCAACGCGAGTGTTTAGTGTGTGGAACACGTCGCGTAGGACAAAACAAACGCTGTCATTCAACGTCGATTGACTTTAATTCATCATCTGTGATTGTCAATACACGTTTAATATCTGCCAAACGCTTACGCCATCCAATGGTATTTCTAGCAGAGCGTGGCTCTGCGGGATAATAATTTCGCGATGAAGAAATAATTGGAAGAAAATTAAATAACGTAAAAATGTCCGTTCAACATCGGATTGAACCTTTCAAAAAGTATAATTACGACACCTGCAGTCTTTCGGAGTCGAGGCGCATAATTGCGATTCACAACTGGTCGATCGGGGCTTTTGACATTTCTAATCGGAACAATAGCTGATTTAACTCACAAATTAGAAAGATACAGTAGGAATCAGGTTCATCTTCTCACTCAGAAACCCGTCTGATTTCGAGACTACCAGATCGGATCGATTCCGATTAGAAGCAAAATCAGGACGCTGGTGCATCCAAGCCCAGGCAATACTCATTAAATCATAATTACGGAACTATGCCAGCGGTAAAAAAAATACTGGCAGCGGATGCTAAAGACATATATTAGCACGTTCCGAGCTACTTTCTTTTGATCTCTTACTTACTTCGATATTTAATGTGCAGAAATGAAAACAAAAAGTGTTAGCTCTTCAACAATTGTTTCATTTACTACTTACTCTAATAATCTGACTCTTACATAGCGACGCGCAAAATAATTATAATTAATATTGTGGTAGGAATTAACAAAATAGTACAAAATGGGATTTGCGTACTCTTACACTATATTGTGGGTAAGAGTACGCATGTGCTCCGACAATAGTACGCAACCCCTTTTTTGATAGGATTTCGTTTTTCGGACTCTGTACGCGCGGATTCTTGAAACACATCGAGCTGCGTACTCGCACATTTCACCCATTTCAGAATAAAACTGTTGAGTAGGTTCCAAACACATTGTTGCAAATGACCAGAATCTGCAGTTTGTCCTCTAGACAACTTTTTGGACGATTCGGTAGAAATTCAATTTTCAAAACATATATAGGTATTATTGGAAATGAATCTATTTTTCCGGATTTAAATCGCGTAGATTTGTCTTTTCAAACAAACCAACGTTTCGGGCCATGTTCACGGTTGACTGAAACTGAACGTTGGTTTGTTTGAAAAAACAAATATATGCGATTTAAATCGTTAAATTTAAATATATTAAATTTAAATTCGTGGTGCAGAACTAAAGGAGTCTATCAGTACGTAATAGTTTATGGTAGCTATTTTCTACAACTGCACATAGTATGGATAAGGACGTCAATATAACTAAATTTGTGAGTTTTAATTGCAAGTCAGTTACAAGATCCATAGAGGGCGTAAGGCAATTATGTAAAAAAGCGGACGTGGTTGCTCTTCAGGAGACCTGGCTTCTTCCGCATGATGTGGCGTTTATTGGGACTATCGATCAGAGTTTCGAGTTTATTAGTAAATCGGCGGTGGATACATCAACTGGTCCACTGAGGGGGCGACCGTATGGCGGAGTGGCCTTAATGTGGAGAAAAGGAGTGTTCTCATCGGTGACAGTGGTGCCGTGCGTGAGTGCAAGGCTTATAGCGGTTAAATTGTGCCTCGCGGATAGCTGCTCGTTGGTGTTCTCAGTGTACATGCCTACTGATAGTGTAGATAATTTAACGGAATTTACAGAGGTGCTTAGTGAAATGAATGCCATAATCGAGGCTAGTGAAATAGAGTCGGCTATTATGCTGGGCGATTTTAACGCGCATCCTTCGGAATTATTTTATAAAGAACTATCTGGTTTTTGTGATGAGCAACGGTGGCTCTGTGCCGACGTGGTCAAGCTAGGGTTATGTTGTGATACTTTTACTTATATTAGCGAGAGTCATAATTGTAAGAGGTGGCTTGACCACTGTCTTGTAACGGAGGCAGCTTCGGAGTGTTTGGTTGATGTAGTGATCCATTACAATGTCTTTTGGTCAGATCATTTTCCTTTAGAGATTAGCTGTAAGTTGGGTAATGTAACCCCAAAAACTCTGTACACTAGAAATGTTACTGATAAAGTACGGTGGGGTGATAGAGATGAGCAGCAAATACTTAAGTATAGTGAGATATGTAATTATCGGTTAAGAAATATTGAGTTTCCAGCCGAATGTAGAAATTGTTCTGATAAAATCTGTAATATGTTAGAACACAGGAGTATTATTGATAGAATGTATCAAAATATTGTCACAACATTTAGAGATGCTGCTGAAGTCACTTATGTTTTAAAAAAGACCAATGGAAAGCATAAAAAGGTAGTAGGCTGGAATAAACATGTTAGGGAGGTTCACGGGGAAGCGCAGCTCAGTTTCCGGACTTGGGTGTCGCAAGGTAAACCAGTTGTTGGAGAGGTTTACGACAGAATGTGCGAGACTAGAAGGTATTTTAAGTCCAAGCTGAAATGGTGTCAGGACAATGAAAATCAAATTAGAATGGACATTTTAGCCACCCACCATTCCTCAAAGGACTTTAAGGGCTTTTGGAAACACACTAAAAGGATGGAACCTGGGGCTAGCATCCCTGTGAGTGTTGAGGGTCACTGTGATCCAAGACAAATCGCGGAACTCTTTAGAGAGCATTTTCATGTAGATTCTCCCTTAGGGCCGGTGATGGGGGTGCTCGACGCTGCGCCTGAGTCAGGTGGTGATTATAAACGTTTCACCAGTAAAGAAGTCGCTGCGGTAATTCACGATTTGTCGAGGGGAAAGTCGCCGGGCCACGACGGACTCAGCGTGGAGCACTTACGTTACGCGGGTGTACATCTTCCCAGAGTGCTGGCTTTGTTTTTCAATTTATGTATAGGGCATACGTATCTACCTCGGGAACTTATGGAAACCATTGTTGTACCGGTACCAAAAAGCAAAACGGGAGATGCCTCCGACAAGAATAATTATAGACCAATTTCGCTGGCAACCGTGATAGCAAAGGTGTTGGACGGTTTGCTTGATCGCATATTTGAAAGGCACGTGAATTTGCACGAGGCACAGTTCGGGTTCAGGCCAGGGCTGTCCACTGAAACAGCAATTCTGCGACTCAAGCATACCGTTCAATATTACACTACTCGGGGGACACCAGTCTACTCTTGTTTTTTGGACTTGTCGAAGGCATTCGACCTTGTGTCATACAATATTTTATGGGATAAACTCCTTAACGAAACCGGCACGCCCAGGGAATTTATTAATCTGACAAAGTTTTGGTATCAGCATCAAACCAACAAAGTTCGATGGGCTGGTTCATACTCAGGGGAATACAGGTTGGAATGCGGGGTGAGGCAGGGCGGACTTACGTCTCCACGGTTTTTTAACTTGTACGTTAATGCACTGATTGATGAGCTAAGTGGAGCCGGAGTCGGCTGCTCAATAGACGGTAAAATTGTTAATAACATAAGCTACGCCGATGATATGGTTCTGCTTAGCCCATCGGCCAGGGCCCTGGAAGTATTAATTGCAGTCTGTGAGAGGTACGCGGTGTCCCATGGCCTTAGGTATAACTCTAATAAAAGCGAACTACTTGTTTTTAAGGCAGGAAACAAATTGCCTAAGTCTGTTCCTCCAATTAAGCTTGGAGCAGCTGTGTTAAATAGAGTTCACAAATTTAAATACCTTGGGCACTGGGTCAGTGCGGACCTCTCTGATGACCTGGAAGTGGAAAGAGAGCGTAGGGCATTGTCAGTGAGATGCAACATGTTGGCGCGCAGGTTTGCACGATGTAATGCAGAAGTCAAAATAACTTTGTTCAAGGCTTTCTGCCAGACTTTCTACACGTGCAGCCTGTGGGCCAAATGTACTCGCAGATCGCTTGATGCCTTACGTGTGCAATATAATAATGGGTTTAGGACACTGCTGGGGTTGCCCCGGTTCTGCAGCGCGTCTCGTATGTTTGCCGAGGCACGTGTAGATAGTTTTCAAACTATCTTGCGCAAAAGGGTAGCCTCAGTGATGCGACGCGTAAGGGACAGCACCAGCGGTCTCCTAAACACCATATTAGAACGAGTAGATTGCCCGATAATAAGGCACTGGAATGCATGTCACATGCGGTCCAGAGTAGCCTTATTTAATATTAAATGATTTAATTTGTTACTAACATAGTTAATAAGACAATAATTGTTACTAACAAAATATTAATCTTGATGTATTACTAACAAAATGGACC
Organism: Hyposmocoma kahamanoa; assembly: GCF_003589595.1. Lineage (NCBI taxonomy): Eukaryota > Metazoa > Arthropoda > Insecta > Lepidoptera > Cosmopterigidae > Hyposmocoma > Hyposmocoma kahamanoa. The sequence goes on along the minus strand of NW_020655740.1, from coordinate 1,394,213 downwards.
TGAGATGTCTGAAAAAAAAAAAAAAAAAAAAAAGAAATCCGGAAAAATAGTTTCATTTCCTATGTGTAACAATCGCGAAAACCTATATTATGTTTAATTTAGTATCTATATCACTATTTGAAAACACCAAAAAGTAATACGAAAATACATAAAAATGTTCAGGCCCACGCAGCGCAGTTTTTTGGTTTTCAATAATATTTTTTTATATTTTTCCGCACAACAATCTCCAATTAACTACAAAATGACACAGAAGTTATGCATATTGTAAACAACTTCGCAGCTGTCTACATTACGTACCTGCTGTTATCGGATTATGCGTCTTCTTAGATTAGGCTGCCCTACCTTAGAGTAGAAAGTGGTCACAAGTATGTGTTAGGAATCGCCTCATACAATCGTAAATAAGTCGCATAATTTTGTATAAAAACGTTTCCAGGTTTGATGTAAGTACCTTTTCGTCTAAGAAGCCGGGCGAGTGCAGCACGCGCAGTAAGTGTGCGCGGACATAGACGGGCCCGGCGCACTTTACGCACCCCCGCGGGCGGCGCGTGTCGGGAAGTGGCCCTTCCCCGACAGCTGAGTTCCGAGTCCGAGTCCACGCGCACACCACTCGCCACCGTTGTGTTCATATCAAGCGGAGGCAAGGCAAAGCGCTCGTTAGGAGGTCGACGTGCCCAAGCATCTAACGACGCGTCGTCCGATGTGGACGCGTTCCGAGGCGTCGGTAAACGTAACGGCGGCAGAGCACGGCCATAGGGTACCGGGCGACGCATTGAAAAGTCATCACGTCCGGAGCGCGAGTCCAACCGAGCACTCTCGGTCGACGACGAGAAGGCGAGCGAGTTCCCGACAGAACTGAGGTCGACAGTCAGGAGACGGGACCCGAAAGTGTGTGGATCGGGACGGCGCCAGAGCGCGGGCGCGCGCCTCATAGCGCTGGGAGGACTAGGGCTGGCGGGTGCGGGCGCGTCAGATGCAGGTGCAGGTGCGGACGCCGCCGTCAGCACCGCAGGCGGCTCACACGACAGCACGCCGAATGGGTGTGCGAAGTAAAACAAGCACAACGGCCGACCCTGTGACAGACGAAACCGTGTTAAGTAAAAGTACTTAATAGTCCGATAATCGTCAATAACAGATTAATTTTATAATAATATCTCTTTACCGTAGCCAAACGTAGTTTGCCTAACCTGTCACAACAAGTACCAACATAATGTTACCACCCTCAAAACATGTTTACTTAATTTTAAACAATACAAAGTTTAGCAACTTACTCATCTACTTAGGTTTAATTTAGGTACATATTTTTTATGTAACTTGCTCTGTACCTCACCGGACGGCCGGAATCGGCACGGCCTGCGGCGTGTGGTCTGGTTTAGATATGAAAGAATCCCCCAGGGGATCGCAGTAGGGGATTCAAATGGACGGAGGGAAAGAAAAAAGACAATGGAAATGCCTTAAGCCTCGATTACTATGGAACCGCTGTCGCCAAAGCTCCCTCATTCATAATTGTGAACACTATGATATCTTAATAATGATTGGTCGTAGTTTCTAATTTAAACAGAAATAACAAATTCTGGACTATTCATATTGTTTAAACTTTAACCTGTTGGCTTAGCGTTGAAAGTTCAATTCTTGTTGCTCGTATTCCAAGTTACGACATTGTGATTTTATATTGTAAGCTTGGCAGCACATTGATTGAGGTTCCAGGTTTGAAACCCGATTTGGGCCAATTTCGTAAACGAACAATTTTAAGTAGGTCTGGTCTGGATATTCTGGGTATTGCCCTCAGAGTTATCGTTATTCTGGCCTCATAGTACTTGAAATTCCCTAATTTGAGACAAGAACATTGGTGTGATTGTTTGTCATTATTATTATTATATGTTTTCCCTAAAATATTTCTAACCCGTTTGGCACAACTTCCAAGAATAAGGAATCTAACAGAGAGCCGGTAGAGATACAAAAACGCTAGAAGTATCTTATTTCTACGACATTGGGAAGTATGCGTATGCCTTACATTTTTAACAAATTGTGAAATCTTGTAGGAGGTACTCATAACAGAAACTCGATGTAGGTACTAAGGGAGACATACCAAATATTGGATACCTGCTCAATATTATATACCCTGCTATAATGAAAACTAAACAACACTATCCTTATTTAAAAAGTAAAACTACATCGTCAATGTAAGTTAGATACGAATATTTTGTTAGTTAGTAATTTTTGCCTTCAGTTCGCTGTCAAAATTCAAAGTGTATTTTTCCGTTCGACGATTTTTTCAGATGTTGAATTCAGAACGCTGTTAAAATACTTTAAGTGATATTATATTTGGTGACAGTGTTATATACTAGGTAGGCGCATACATAGAATACAGAACTTAACGCATTTCAGCGATAATTACGCAGGGTGAAATTTTCGTAACCGATTATTGTACAAGTAGGTAGTTACCTCAATATTGGATACCTAGGTATCCACAATACTAGATATCCGATATTGGGGTACCTACATCACTGGTTGTATAGTGTCTCATATTTAAATGTTTAATTATTTGCTTAGATGGGGATCATTAAAAAAGATGACCGTTTAGATTTTTTGCCTACTGCTTTTGCAAATTTAAAAGGATCATTATTTAAATGATCCTTGCCCTGGTCAATAGAGTGTACCCGACACTGGATATCCAACATTGAATAGTATACCCTGTACGGGATATCCATTATTAGGGTACATGTGAAAACATCATTGATTTTTCTAATAAAAACAAAATAATTATATAAAAAATAAAAGAACATAGATATAACTTTAATTCATTTTCCAATGTAAAGTCTATAGATAGACAATTAATGTGACTGCAATAAATATAATAATAATTTTAAAATATTATGTTAGTGTTTTTTTCGAACGTTCAAAAAGTATCCGATATTTGGTACGTCTCCCCTACCTACGTACGCGGTGGCGTGCGGTCTTCGGGCTTTGCTCTCCGGCGGACCTTGGCCTACGACCTCGGTATATGTATGACCTTTCTTCACATAATGAAAATGGCTCTTTTATGTCGGCCTTCAGCGACATAAACAAAACAACGTTTATGTGGCGGCTATAACGAAAAACTAAAAAAATACTTTTTTTTTACCAAAAATAGCAACAACAACAAGGTAATAAACCTACATGGTAAACCTATAAAAATTCAAAAAATAAATTTTGACCGCAAATCAATATCAGACACCGATAGGGACCATTGACCTAGAGGTTTTTTTCAGCCGCCAACCAACGCTTGTTCGTTTGTCCTATTGAAAAATGGTAAATAAATAAAAACATTTTATTAGGCACTCCCAGAAGCTTCCACGTGTAAATTTTCAGCTGAATCTTAGCAAGTGTTTCTCAGCAGCCATTTTTAACAAGTAAAACGTTACAAATTATTTCAGCCATATTAAAAAAGGGCGGAAAAAACTTTGCACCCCAAATTAATTATGTAGACTTCTTCGTCAATTTTCAGCCGGATCCAAGCAAGTTTTTCTTCGGCCAACAATTTAAATTTGCCAACTTGATTTGTTTTTGACATAGGCAGCTGTTGACCACTTTTACCCTATATGAGATTCCTTCCAGCATCTAATACCCATGAAATGTAGTGTACGTTTTCGTGTAGTAAAGGCGATTCGAAAACGTGACGTAGGATTGAAATGTTCGTGCTTGGGCCACTGTAAGTTTACGTGACAGAAGACTTTGAAATTTGTATGGTGGCCATCTTCTTTATTTTAATTTCGAATATTTTTTACTTCCGGCGGATATTGGCCTCATAAATGTGCTTATATAGCCCGTTTGTATATTATAGTTTTTGCAGGGCTTTGTATAACTGTTTTGTATTTTCCGCATTCAGGTCATCTCGTATTTTTCCCTTTGCTTGGAACCTATCCGCAAACAACGGTATAAATATTTTTTTCCACCGTATCGAGAACTATGCGTTCTATTTCTATCAGTGAGTCTCAACATGCAGCTTTATAAACACTCATCAACAGTGTCTAAGGATCGAAGTTTTTTTTTTAAATATTTGTTTACCACATGGACCTGTTTACCATATTAAAATAAAATAAAAATATTTACAAAAAAATATTAAATTATTTATTTTTTTAATTATGAAATAGACCAAAAAAAATCATTTGTATTAACCTGATTTACAGTAATTGGTGAATCCTCGATCCCCAGACACTTTTGATGTGTGTATATGTGTGTATATTGTAACAATGTATATAATATTTTAGTAACAGTAGAGCTCCTTGTTCAGGGAAGTACTGCCACCCTGTTATGGACAGGCAAGACGCACTCTTGCCACTAGGAAAATAAACATACCTATAATTCTATTTTCTTTTATCAAATCCGTTCTTGTTTGCGATATCAACAACAAACGACTACGTTGAATGATTACAGTACACAATGATTCCTATAAAAATGTTTCGGTAGGTAATGACTAACCTTAATATCGTCCGTAGAAGTCGAAGCATCCGATCTTCCAATATTCATAACTAGTTATTTGCTCTGTAAACTTTGCAATATGTATACTTGGTGGGTATAAATATCTTTGTCTTTAGTGCTCATGACCAACAAACTTAAATAAAAAACAAGTTTCGCGGGTCGCGCGGCGTGAGCCCGGCCGCGTTCTGCAGTGAACGTAGGTGGTCGCCGCCACCACCTGCGCCACCCCCACGTGGTGGCACAGGCGTAACTAGAATTTGAACGTAGAGTGAGCACGTCTCCGACCTGCGGCCCATCAACTATGTATTGTGCCTACATCCTGAATTCTTCTTGATCGTTTATCCAAATATCCCTACCAGCTAGTTTAAGCATTTTAAAGATATCGAGTTATTAGATTTTCACGATTGTTACACATAGGAAATGAAACTACTTTTCCGGATTTAAATCGCGTATATTTGTTATTTCAAACAAACCAACGTTTCGGGCCCTGTACAAGTACCATGGTCACGGTTGACTGACCATGGGACTGTAAAGAATCCGAAAATATTTTAAAGCATATTTTGTTTTATTATAATGAGGTATTTGAAGAGTATCGTAAAGAATTTAGATCGTTTATTACGCATGGTTCGATGATATGAGCTAGCAAATCGAGCCCCATAGAAGCTCCATAAAACTGTAATGCGACGCTAAATGCATGACATGAAATTACGACCGTCAAGCGAAACGAGGTTAAAAAATTATTGCAATTTTCAAATAATAGGTACTAAAGATGATCACTGCCTGCAATATCGCCCCGATAAAACAATGTGATATAGTGGCCAACGTAGAGTCCTTTAAATTTTGGCGTAGGTATATATTAATACTCGAAAAATTCTTGCTTATGATGGCCCGATTAAACATGGACGGAGAAGGGAATTAAATAATAACTACACTGTTTATTTAAGCATAGATATCGAGTTAACTTTCTTATTTGCTTGTTTGAGATTGAGTGCTCGTGTCGTCTTTTGACGCTATTGCTACTTACAAGAGAGTCTGGGAGGGGTCGTACCCACCCGTACTTCCCTACTACCTACGAGTGGTGGCGGGTCTCCACCCATTTGGTGCCTGGCACGCGCGGTTGCCACTGCTCGTGGTGTCACGCCATCGCACATTGCACCTCCGCAAAACTATTGCGCGCCCGAAGGAGGGAGGGAGATCCTTGCTCGGTCACGATCGAACCGGGCCGCCTTTAAACGAGCGACCTAAATTCGAGCAGTAGGTAATCATTTCACGCAACAAACACTTTTGCTGTCGGCACGTGACTGCATGTTTGCTCGTATACGCCTCTATCTACTACTTATTTGCCTAACTCACTCTCACTCCGAAAGCATTCAGTCACTACAAAAGTTGTCGTTCCTATTATTCCGCACATTATCACGTGCGGCGCGCGACTCGCCGTTACATTCATATTATTCAAGTAGGTATAATAATCATTCATTTGTCATACTATTTGAATGAGTGTCAAAACTGTCCAAACTTATGTCAATACACTCACTCATCCAAATTGATTAATGTGGACAAACCTTATACTATGGAAAAAACAATAGTCTAAAGGTCGTATTCCAGAACTCTACTCAATGCTCAAGTCAGGACTTGAGCAGACTTGAGTATGATTTCAAGTACTGGAAATACGACCCTAACGGCAAGGACTTGAGTATGATTTTCAGTGCTTACTGCAATACTCAGAGAAATATCCTTAAAGGATAGGAAAAAATTAAATATCATAGTTTTACATTTAATAGAATTTTTACAAATATCAAATCTATATCTGAGTGGCACTGCAACTGTCATGGACACCATCAGCCACAGGACTTGATCGTCCCGTCACTTGATATTATAAAAAAATCAAATAATTTATTTCATCAAATTATATCCAGTTAGTACCTACTTTTAGGGGCACAGTAGAGCCACCTATCCGGTTTCTAGAGATATACCTACCTAATACCTCGTGTACGCCAGAATTGCTGAACGGTGTAACGCATAGATATATATCTAGATATGTCTGTGTGTCTAGCGTGTCTTATTCCAGCGTGACCATGATCGAGATTCACGAGATTGAGAAATGGTGGTGTCGCTGGAATAAATTTATTCCAGGCTGGACAGTAAAACACCCATAACTTTTGACGGTCCGACTAAATATAGTTTCTTGCGACTACAACCGAATAAATAGCGATTTTATTTTCTGGTTAGTCAAATATGAAAGACTCGACCACAGTCACGCTGGAATAAGCCACGCTATTTTGTAATCTGAGCGGGCCCCACTCATTTCTTGAACATGAATTCATTGGAATCTAGCTGAGAGTAGATTGAGAAAGAGAAATGGGGACCACCAGAGGAAAGGGCAAACAAAACGATCGCACACTCTAGTGCTTGAAATTAAAGAAAGTACTGTCTTGTGTAACTAAAGTTTATTAAAAACAAAAGTCGTTGCTCAATGAAGTCGTTCACATGAGCTATACGTGGTCAACCGAAAGTTTTTATTTATTTAACGATTTATATATTATATATAAATCGTTATCGCTATTAATAATAATATATTATAATATATTTAGGTGAACACATACGGTACTATGAGTAAATTTATAGCTCACGTGTATGACACCACCACTGAGGATCTTAAATCAGGTAACAATCATAACACTTTTACACGTATATATTAAATAACAAAAAAAAGTCCACAGGACAGTCGATCCTATGACTTTATAGATTAATTAATCATTATGAAGTCAAAGCCAAAGAATCATTTATTCCATAGGTAAATTTACACTTCAAAACGTCACATTTAAGCTACTGCTCGTTCACTACGCTGACCCTGAGAAGAACGAGCAAGAAACTGTAGGGATTGCTCTTTTCAAATAAACTTAAATGCTATGGAATACACTTTGAATCAAATTTGTGTGGATTCTGGAGCCGTGTCGTCTTTCATACAATCATTATCTAACACGTAGTCTTCAATTTTGTAATATGATTTTTCGATCGAAATATTTTTAATGTAGTTATTAACTTAGGACATGATAATCTTAATATATGCTCCGGAATCTTATTGTAAAATCGTATACAGTTCCCCATAAAAGAGTCGTTTACCTTGGTTAAACGAAATCGGGTACAATGAGTTTGGACTTAACTCTAAGGTTAACATTATGGATATTTTCTTTCTTATTGAAATCAAGTATTGTTTACACAATTGGTCCAAATTGTAATAATCTTCCTAGACAACAGAATAAAAACAATTTTTTTTTTTAATTTTGGTATCTTCATGATTGCGCTATGAGTTTGAAAATATTAGGTACCAAATGGGTACGAACCAAGTCTTTTTTGGTTATTAAAGTTATTCACTTTTTCAGTTGTAAACTGTCAACGTCGCACTTCCTTATATGACAACACATATTACCGCAGCAGTTACCCAACTCCTCAACTACTAGAGTTGACCCATCGTGACGCTGACAAGGGTCTGCTGATGGAGTGCGAAGGAAGACACAAAAACTTATTTTATTAAAACATAGACCCACCGAGTTTGGACTTGTTGGTTTGATCTTGGCGAGTAGTTGGTAGACAAATGGCGTTCAGGGAGCGCGTGACCATGACGCGATTTTAGGTTTATCAAACGATACTTTGTATTCATTGAATGGTCTTGACAAGTAGTAGACAGACAGAAAATTCATATAGTGAATAACTTCTAAACCAAATGACATAGAAAGTACTCATTGGAAATAATGTCACAGTAATCAAAATTCACAAAATCTGTCATTTTTTAATGACTTATTAAAACCAACCAAAATAAGTAAGCAAAAAATCCTTGGATTAAGAAGCTCCAAATCGAAGATCCTGCTAGAAATACTTGCACGGCAAAAGCGTGCACAAACTCTTTTAACTAGCATTGCTATTTGATAATACAAATAGTACTATCATACAGCCAGTTCTAAAAATAATATTCCGCTCTCAGGACATCTAAACCTATTGGGTACCTACCTAACTGTTTACAACAAAAACCAAAGATTTGAACATAAATAAGTCTTGCTACTCATTATATCAAGTTGAGGCATCTGATACTCTGTATTGTGTGATAATTTCATTACATGGCTCAGAGTAATAATATCCTATTTATATCCTTCAACATGTGAATAGTGGCACTAATGCAAATGCTTCACAAGCAAAAAAATCTTTGAACATATTATTTGTAGTATATGCAACTAAATTATATAGAGTTACAGTAACAAAAAGTGTATTAATTATGTGGATACAGAGATACTGTTAAACAAAGTGGTCAGATTTTAAAATTACCAGATTACAAGATTATCAGGTCAGATGACTGACTTTAAAACAGGCACTGTGTCCAAGGAAAACCAAGGGTGATAAATTACATTACGATAAGAGCAGACAAAATTATCGGCTTAGTGTATACTTTTGACACAACTAACTATTTATTAAGGGCTTATCTTGTATTACAGTAACAGGATTGTATTAAAGAATATCACGTTTTTATAACTTTACAAGGATAAGGCAGGCTCAACCGCTCAAATTCTTGACTGCAGAGCCAAAACAAAAATATTTTATACTGATGTGGCAGTATTTGACAAAATGCACACAATTAGACATGAGGTCCGTCCCAAAAATACCTGACTTTCGACCTCAGTCTTCCCAGGGTCTATTACTCATTATCTGGCTTGTATGTAATGTAGGTATGGCGGCATTCTTCAACGTAATCTCCATTCAACTGAACAACACACTCCCAGCCGAGGGCTTCCACATCCCGAAGGAGTTATCAAAATCAGTTTTCGGATTTTACTTCAGCACACTTGTCACATTTTTGTATAGTCTGTGTGTCATACTTATGGTACTACAAATTTATCTTTTGTAATAATAGTAGGTATTAATTAAAATATGAGGTGACAAAGTATAAAAATTAAATAAGCATTAACTCTTAATTTGCTTCATTCGCGGATCCGAGACAGACTTGTTATTTCTGGTTGTTATGGACAACCAATGAACTTCGACAAAGTAAAAGTTAAGGAATGTTCAAAGCTTTTGCATTTCCACTTCAAGAAAATTAGTAAAAATCTAGACATACATAGACGCACAAGCATTATTCTCGGTTTGAGAAAGTTGTACTTACCTCTGGGAATTTCAGGAACGGCCCAGAAAATGAAATTTGCATTGCATTTTTCAATTCAACGGAACCTAACAGAACTTCACATTATCAACTTCAACTTTTGTATCTATGGCTCCGTCGTTTTGCGCAACAATTTCGCCAACATCAGGGTTGAAAGACATGTAGTGCGGTGGTGAGATAGATACTATATTTTCATGTAAAGTCACACATTGAAAATTGTGACATTACTGACAAGACTTTGTTGCCTCATAATTTAATTTGTTGCTTTGTTGTTTCGTCTTAAAAGAGAAATTGTAGTACCATATGCAGTACGACCGTGTCCAACCAATACACTATAGTACCAAGTGCAGCAGTTTCAGGAAAAGGCTGCCACAAGAAATTTTCAGTATTGTCAAATTTTTCACATTAATAACTTAAAAAGATGCATTTAACTTAGATACTTTATACATAAGATATTACAGAATATTAATTATCCTTTGCAAAATAAGCTATTTTTATTGAAAAAAAGACCTACCAACAAATTATTACATCACTACATATAATAGGTTAACTTTGTCCATTTTTTTCCCGGCTTTTTGTATTAGACTCTGAGTCCTTTTATTGGTAGGTCAATGTTGGAAACTAGTAAATTGATAACAAGTAGCACTCTTGTTGTAAAGAAATTACAAAACTATATATTGGGACTTGGATGGAGTATTTTGGTTTGACAGAGTGGTTTGGTAGAGTAGGTTGTTAAATTGAATTGTTCTTTATTTTAAATACTACCACAACACACACACATACACACACCTGGCACATACACATATGAATAAAATATTTTCGTCCACCTATTCTTGAATTTAGATTACTGTGCATCTGTGCGGGGCCTCCGGAAGAGGAGCACATGCGGCTCAGGATTGTGGATCATAAAATGCAACCAGTTCGGACTCTGCTGCACGCCGAGATTGCGCCATTCTGTCTCGGTCATTAGGTGGGACTTGGGCACCAGCCGAGCAATGTCCGCCGGCAAAATTACATGTCTGCAATCAAAACCTTTTTTCATTAATCTATAATATGTATACAGAATCAAATATTATATTTTGCTACTCACTGGAAACCAGCACGTCTTCTGTTTGAAACCAAACAATGCTACGATTTCAGTGCGGCAAACAAAACTTACCTGTATTCATAAATGTCGTCGCTATATCGCTCGCTGTACTGAATCTGTTCCACAGGCATTTTGGAGTCCCTATAATTGGCATCAATGAAATTACCGATACATCAAAGCGCGACTATGAAGTTTCCACCCCTAAAATTATTGCCGACACTGCAACTGAAACTCATGCATAACTCATCTGAATCACCGGGGCCCGGGCAACTCACAAAAAAGATTATAAGTCTGTCACTGTCACAGCCACAGAACACTATACTCACAAGGAGGTCACAGCCACAGGCCAGGCAGGTTTCACCACAAACAAGCTTTAAAAAGGCCCATTCACTACCTGTATGGCAGTATTGGCAGATTGGCAGTCCGCCGCGCAGGCAGGAGACTTCACACACTATCCAGCGTATGGCCCACGTGTGAAGTCTCGCAGGATGCAATGCAGGATTTACAGAATTGCAGGATGGCTTCATTCATTGATTACATTCGTAATCAGAAGGCTAGACGGACTGCAGTGCAGGACAATGAATGCCCACTTTAAAACGGTCCATTCACTATCTGCATGAGTAGTATTACTCATCTACTGCTCACACACTATCCTGCATATGGCCCGCGTATAATCTTGCAGGTTTGTGTTAGAGTTTGAGCATGATGTTCCATGAAACTCAATGGTCAAAAAGAAGAAATATGTTTAAATGTCATGTTTAACCTTGTCAAAAAAATGTCGGAAAAATATAATAAAAACCGCCGAAGTATTTTAATAATCGGCAAACTATCTCACCACCGCTACACATGTCTTTCAGCCCTGACATTGGCAAAATCGTCGCGCAAAACGACAGAGCCATAGACACAAAAGTTGAAGTTGAAGGAGTGATAGCAAAATATATTTTTCAACACATTTGCTCGTAACGGGCTTCTTATTGTATCGCTTTTAGGCTCATAAACCTAGCTATTGAACACGCGTTTGTAATTATATTACAAAACGTGTGTGTAATAAGTATAGGCTTAACCGGATTAAGATGTATCTCACAACAAGGCCTATGTATTAAAACTATGCATTCTTAAATTATCCGGGTTATGTCTTTGAAATTAACTTGGTCTATTAAAAAAAACAGCTCTAACCTACATATTATAAGATTCAAATTACAATGACAGTAATCCCAAACAAACAGGGTCACAGTTTTTTTTTTATTTCTGTTTAATACGGTTGTGTAGTCTTACCTCACAAATAATATTTTTATTAATAAATTTATATTTCTTATTTGATGTGATAAATATAGAAAAACATACACAATATACACCTATAAAACTTTAATTGAATAAAATTACTTATTTTGGATAATATTTTACACGAATTTGAGTGAAATAAGGACATATTTATATTATTTCGCATTGGCTGTTTAGGAATTTCACCTAAGTCTCATTATTGCCGAAGCACCTGCGCGCGCATATCCGCGCCGCGGCGCCAGGCGCAGAAAAAATAACTCTGCGCGCCAATTTCCATTGATACGTTCGAAACATTTATATACGCTGTGTGTTAGATAATTACCTAGGTGTTTAAAATGTCCTGCTCAAGCACGGAAGAAAACATTTTGATGGATTTAACACCGCCCGAAATCCTCACAGAGGCACAAAACGCAAGTGACAGTTTATTACCTTCGAAATCCAGAGAAAAATACATGGCTGCATATGAAACTTTTAATTAATGCCAAATAAAGCTATTTTTATTTCCATTTTACTCAAGTTTGTTTCATTTTCCTCGCAAATGTGTTGAAAAACGTCGTATGAAACACGTGTGCTTTGATCATTACACTCTCGGCTTTCTTATCGCGCTCGCCTGCGGCTCGCGCGAGTAATAACGCCTCGTGTGTAATGACCAACTTAGCACACTTGTATCATAATGTACTATTACAATTTTGTTTATAAATAATATTAGCAAAGTGTAGTAAATTCTTTAACTACAAGTTCTAAATGTTTGCAGTATGGCTTGCACGCTGCGACTACATTCATCTTAGAGCATATAGTCCTATGAGCATATTATACTAAATCTATGGAGCATATAGTGCTATGTGCTCTAAGACATTCAAAATAAATAGGCGGACTTCAATGCAGGATGATGGATGCCCACTCTTAGGGCGCGTTCCCACTATGTCGTCACGTTTTATTATCTTTGGACGACTATCGTGTCTAGCCTGTTCCCATATTACGACTATCTGTCGTGGACGATTTTTTATCGTTGAACAACTGTCGTGACTAGCTGTTCCCACTAGATCGTGACGACAATTTGTCGTTTCACGACAGCCTCCTTGTCGTTTGCACGACAGAATCGTTTGATGCACTGCAGTCGCTTGTATGTTCTTTTGGAAGTCGGTAGTGTGTGTTCGCTCGAAATGGATGAAGACGAAATTTTAATAATGTATTATTTTTTTTAAAGAATGAAAAGAATGAAAGAAAGAAAGAAAAAAAAAGAAGAGGAAGTAAACAAAGAAAAGAAATTTTTGGGTACATCCAATGCTACTAAAAAGAATTCCATTAGGGTTTAGTCAAACAGTGTACAAAGTTACTTTCTTTTCGGTATTGTCAAAACCTGCTACGACCAGAGATGGGCAGTGGGTTAAAACCCAATCAACCCGCCCGTGTTTTCACCAGGGTTTTACCCGAAGCGCCGAGTTTTAACCCATTTCTGCCCACGATTTTGGGCAGAAATGGGTTAAAGTTAAAGTTGGTAATTTGTGGTTATCTATGTGTGTGTCCATGGCACTCGCGACGCAGGGTTTCTCTAGTGCGGGGCTATGTTGAGTGTGTTCGTTATTTAATTTATTTATTTAAATTACTTGACTTCAATAAAATGTAGGTTTAAGGGTGTGATGTATATATATTTTTGTAATATTCTTAGTGTTTAAAATAAATAAATAAATAAATAAATAACAAACTGCATTCATTGACGTCACTATTCGAACTAAAACAAAATAAATGTTAGGAAAGCTTTGAATATCGCCTTCCCCTTGCCCGCAGCCCCTTCTTGCGGAGATCGATCTTGACCGCAGCCACTTCTTGCGGAGATCGATGCTATTTGTCGCCGTCGTATCGGAATGCAACAAGGTTTAAATTAAACAAAATTAAACAAAAGAAGCTATTAGCTTTTTTGTTTAATTTTCTCATCTCCCTCTTCTCCCGTGAACTCTTTTTGCGGAGATCGATGTTATACGTCGTATTAGGTTCTTTTGTCTAATTTTCTGTAATTACAATTGCATTAAGACAAACAAAATACTCAGTAAATAAACTTATTTAGTTTCTAATGTATACAGCACTTGCTCGGTGCTTGGACGTATAACGGGCCGATCGATGATGAATCAAATGAAACAATTTCGCCTATTTATTTCGTAATTGCAAGTGGGCAACACTTCTGTGCAATTGTCATATTACTCCGTCTTCAAAAAAGACATACTATAGGTACTGGTGAAATCATAAATGCCGCATTCTCAGATTCGTGCGAGTGACGATGCGATACGTGGCCACGTGGCGCCACTTGGAGTAAACGAACGTTCTGTACCAAAATTTGTTAAATATTTTAATAATGCATTAATTCAAATAACAAGTTTGTCATAGTACTAGTAACCACCACAAATATAGACAATAAATGTTTGTGGGGATAACGGCTTGCGATTTATAAAGCAATTACAGTGATAGATTATTGGCTTGGAAACGGCTAACCGACAATCAAAAAAGTAAATCCCCTAGTGTATATATTTAGACTATCTGACTAAGTGACTAAGTGCGTTGATTTTAGTGCGGAATGTAATTGTAAAGTTTGCTAAATTATAAATTTTATGATGACAAAAACCGTTAACAGTTGAAGAGGTAAATTGACATTTGGACTGTGCTTCGAAATCGTTTATAGAAAAGCACTCGTAATTTGTGTTGTGACGTCAGGTGCCATTTGGTTCAGTGGTTACACAGTAGGGCTCAAAATCTGTCGAACCTGGTTCTCTAATCCAAGCGAGCCGGAAAGTATTTATTTCTTTATTACTTTTATTTATTTTGGACACTCGTGTGACAGATTAACACTAATTAATAGCCTTATTACATTTATATTTTATATTATTGGAAACCCCGCATACCCCGGCACAAAACGGACTAAATAAACGCTCTTGTAAATTTTAATCAGTTATGTTGTTTAAAGTTCGAATTTATGTTTAAATTATAAAACATACAATGATCTAAAACCTGTCTGATTAAAACAATCTAAATAGTGATAACATTAAATCCTGTAATTACTTGTAACAAATGTATGTGCTTTAAGTTTTACGTTAAATAAATATAATAAACGCTTAGTGAAGTGACTCAGTAATGTGCTCGAAAGTGTGAATCAAAAAATAAACAAGGTACTTCGTGTTGCTTAAATTTCGACGCATAACAAGATAGATATATAGATAAACACTTTATTCACTGATATAACACAAATACTGATTAAGCATAAAAGAAAAAAAAAACATGATTGTCATAGCAGTGAAACGGCGCTGACTCAGCATATGCCAAAGTTTCCTAAGGCGCTGGTCTTCAGCCAGAACCAACGAGAGGGATTAAGTTATTAGAAAGCAAAAATATAACGACTATGAGTAAAGTTATACATTGACAATAATAATATACATGGTGAAGTGTAAATAGTGCATCTAAAATAACCTGTTTGACATATAAGTGCATGAGCAAATGTGAATATAATTACAGCTGTAGGTGTAAGTTATGACTGTAAAGAGGATTTACTGTTGTGTAATGTAATTAGTATTATAATATAATTATACACATAATAAGAGTAGATCAAAGCAATAACAAAATTCGATTCTAAACAGACTACGTTAAAGAATAAAAACACACTACACAGATTTTTGAAGTGAGAGTAGGTGTTGCCGGTACAGTGCTTTGAATTTGGGTATGGATGTCTCGTTGCGTATAGGTGGCGGAATATTATTCCAGCACTTTGGCCGAGTATTTGAAACTACTTCGAAAAGCTGTAGTTCTATGTTGTAGTACCATATGATCGGACAAATCGCTCTCTGTAGCGTACATTAACACTAGATGACCACATTAGTTTTTCATAAAGATATTCAGGTGTTCTAGTTTTTACTATATCGAATAAAAGTCCTGCATACAGGAGATTTTGACGAGCCCCGATATTTAGTAGATTTGCAGCGTTGAGATAAGGAGTGACGTGAGTACGAGGGGAAGTTTGTGTGTTTTAGACAAAAGACATGGACCATACGACGTGATACAATAGTTGATCTCAGATAATATCAATGCTTCACATAGAGAAATACGCAAATCAACACTGAGAAACGGTCGAATACCGTAGGTCACTTTTAACCTATAGAAGCAACTGAGAACAAGTTCGGCCACATGAGTGTCAAATTTAAGATGACCGTCCATAATTATACCCAAATTTCGGGCCTCCACTACCTGAGTAATCTTCTCACCATTAATTGAAAGAACTGGCGCATGAGACTGGATGTTTCTCACTTGTTTACAAGATCCTAGAATCAAAAGCTGAGATTTTATTGGATTCAAGACCAAGGCATTGTTCCTGGACCAAATAGATAAGCGGTGTAGATCCTCATTAATGAGGCTTGTACTTTCGGCGGTTCTATCTAGATCGAAAGACAGATGTAACTGAACATCATCCGCATAGAGGTGATACTTGCAGTTTTTAATGCAGCCCGTGATATCTAAAGTGTAAAGTACAAATAGCAACGGCCCCAATATAGAGCCTTGCGGCACGCCCCTGCCAACAGATTGCCAATTTCGACAATTTTACTTGTTGCGTGCGGTTAGTAAGGTAACTTCTGAATCATTCCAAAGCCGATGAGTTCCAAAGCGTAGTATTTTTAATTTTGAAATAAGTAAAGGAATATTAATTGACTCGAAGGCTCTGGAAAAGTCCAAAAGTACCAGAGCAGTTCCCTTGCCAGAATCTTGAGCACTGAGAACTTCGTCTATGACGTATGTAAGGCAGTATTTGTACTGCGCCCCTTCCTGAAACCGGACTGCATCACAGGCAGGATAGTGTTTGCCTCTAAGAATTTTGATAACTGCAAGTACACGATCTTTTCTAAAATTTTTGAAAGATAGGGCAAAATGCTTATGGGACGTAAATCTTTCACACTTTCTGGACTATTTTTCTTGGGAATGAGAGGTTATATTGCTGTTTTCCAAAGTGAGGAGAAAGTCGAAGTAATAATTGACGAATTAACAATATCAGTAATCACATTAAGAGTATGAGGGAGAGTTAACAGTACCATGTCCGCGCTAATGCCATCCAATCCCAATGCATTGGATTTCAATCCAAGAACAATTCTACCAATGGTGTCTTCATTAACAGGAACAAGTTTAAACGTGGATTCTGAGAACGTGTGATGCTCATAGTATGATATAGTTTCCACACTAGGGGTGCTGTCTCCTGGTACATTAAGAAAATGTTTGTTTATTTGGTTGGGGTCATTAAAATAGTTTGGCAGATCGAAGGAGTTTTTAAAATTTGGTAAAATATCACGCTTTAAGTTTTTCCAGAGTGTTTTGGAATTATTTCCATTATTATTTATATTTTGAGAAAAATATGCTTTTTGTTCAAAGAGCAAACTCGTATTGACCAGATGTTTAAGCATTTTATAGTTTATTTTGATTATATAGATATTAGATTATATTTAATATGAGCCAAATTACGCAATTCCATCATATGGCGAACATTGCTTGGCAGCCATGGTTTATTCCTGTCTTTTATTGTAATTTTACGGCACGGAGCAAACTTGTCATAAAGCATAGTTAAAAATAGATTAAAATAATGTACCTTATCTTCCACAAATTCCAAATTAATTACATAATTCCAATCCATTCGCTCCAATGTTTGCGAGAATGTCAACAAATCTATATTTTTCAAATGTCTTATAGATATTGAGCGGGAAGTTGACTTTTCCTTTTTTACATGCATTTTTGCAAAAACCATTGCATGTCCGCCCAATTGCGCAACGTAATCCACAACCAAATTTAGAACATTATGATCAGAGCAGAATAGATCAATGAGACTTTCACTATGCGAGGTAAAATGTGTTGGTGAAGAAACATAATTTGTCAAGTTCATACTGTTAAAAAACAACTGCAGCCTTTTGGCGTTGCCGCTGATATGGTCTAAGAGAATAATGTTAAAGTCTCCCACTAGTACAATTGTATCGAAATTGGAAAAACTAGTACAAGCTTATCGATATATTTTCGCCACTGCAACATATAGCTAAATGGTGCATGCGGACAGCGCGTCGAATAACGTTAGTCGTTAGGGATCGCAAGTTCGAACCCCATATAAATTTGTGAACTTCACATATTGCACATTATTAATTTTATACGCAGAAGTATTCAGAAAAAATAGACACAAACAGTACGTTTCCCTTGAATGTAACAAACTTTGCACAAACTAAATAATCATAGCAAAGAGTGTAAATTAAATAACTATTTGAACACTCGATCGTGATTGGTCGAGAAACGTAGCCTCCCGTCGGGATGTTCTCATTTCGTATATTTTTCGATAATGAAACGCTGACGTCACGTCGCTATCGGTTGCAGTAACGATTTTCGTTATCGTGGATTTACAGAATAGCATAATCGGTAAGTTGTCGATACGGCAACCGACGACTTTCGCTATCAGAGCCATAACGAATCATAACGACATCGATTACAGAATACCGCTTCTGGGGCATGCAGTATCTGGAATCATTCGAATCGAGTCGAATGATTGTGCTTGGATTCGACTTATGCGAATGATTTGCCCATTCGAATGATATTTCTTTATTATTATTAGTTTAGTTATATTATTGATTATTATTAGTAGGTAATACTAGAAGTCGCGTATCGCTAACTGATGCTAGTGAGCGTAACTGTTTATGATAGTGTTTCTTTATTCTGAATATAAATAAAGCTCTCCTAAAGTCTTATAGATAATAGGTATGTAAAAGATTGGAATAGCCAGTTCCTAAAACATAACCCAACCCTTTGCAACTGTAGTAAACTCCTCCTTAAATAACAAAGTTTGCAAGTTCTTTTTTGGAAACATTTGAAAGTAATGAAAACATTTCCGAGCATGTTGAGTATCAATTTGTTAAAGTTATGTTTAATAAATTGGCAACACTGTCTAAGCAAAGAGTTTCTACGAAGTATGTAGGTGCAGAGTTTGTTAATTACTTTCCATTGCTTTCATTTCAGTGTAATATGAGGTTTTAATATAAATGATTATTGTTTTGTCAATAATTTTTGATATTTTGAGTAATTTGGTGCTGTTTAGTGTTCAAGATAATGTGTGAGGGCATGGCGTTGTGCGCCAAGACTTCTATATTGACTTCGTAAAGTTTAGCCAAAGTTTTTAAGTTGGGAGTGGCGGTGTTATGTCTGGCAGAACTTTTCAGTTGTTAGCAAAATTGAGTGAGTCGAGTTTGGAGCGAGCGTCCAGCGCTCAAAGACAATGGAATCGAGTTTCGTGGGTAAGTAAAGCGACGGGGGCGATAAGTCTGTCCGCTCAAGCGAGACCTTGACTGGAACGCCACCGCCTCTGCGCGCAGCGCGAGGTCTCGTGATTCAATAACGTGAGTGATATGCCGTCGCATGGAGCGCCAAGTCAACATGTAGCGTCGCCACCGCCGCTGTTGTCTTGCGCTGTGACACCGAAGCACCTATCTTATCTCTATTGTGTTGGCATACAAGATAAGAGTGGGCCAAGCTTTAGCTCGATTTCTGATAGTGAGATGAGCTATCTTTAACAGTTAAACTATAAATAATTGCGCTTTTTATAAATTTATGTACTAATATTCTAGGCTTGACTTGTCTCATCATAAACCTACATCACAATAAAGATAACATGTGTTTACCTACCAATTTATTTATGTATTCTGATTACTTTGACAGTGATTCTTAGGGCCGTATTCCACAACTCTACTCAATGCTCAAGCCATGATCTGAGTATGGTTTCAAGCACTGGAAATACGACCCTAATGGCAAAAAAAAAAAGGGACTAGAGTATGATTTCGAGTGCTTTAAACCATACTCAAATCGTGACTTGAGCATTGAGTAGAGTTTAGAATATGTCCCTTAGGGTCATAATCCAGAATTCTACTCAATGCTCAAGTCAGGATTTGAGCAGACTTGAGTATGATTTCAAGCACTGGAAATATGACAGTAATGGCAGGGACTTGAATATGTTTTTGAGTGCTTTAAACCATACTCAAATCCTGACTTGAGCATTGAGTAGAGTTGTGGAATACAACCTTTAGTATGGATCTTGATGGTCCATTTGTCATTGATATCTAATGGCACATAGATTTAGAGATACGTATGAGCATAGTTAAAATCTTTTGTTTAGGTTCATGTCATGGTTGTGATGTTGATAAATAAGATTACAGTTGTCATGTACAATTTATAAAAAATCTATATGTTTTCGTGGGAGTCTTGATGAGGGAACTCTCCATTTCATCATTGGAAGATATGACACATACAAAACACAGAAAATGCTGATATAAATATATGCATAATATATAAAGATGAATTGGATATCCAGTAAGTATCCGGTATTCATTCTATTATTACTATTAGTCAGATACCGGATAGTAGAACAATATCCGGCCGGATATTATGTTTAACATTGAGAAAAAATCATAACCAGTATGTCAAATAAACCGATTTATTGATTAAAGATGATAGTAATAGCATAACTACAGGATCGTCGACAATCTGTTTATTTCTTGCAGGTACTATAAAGTTAGATAACGTTATCTATAAATTTAATTCGTGCAATTACAGATGTAAATGAATAAATTTTTGAAGTAAGTTTTTTATTAAAAAATTATCATGAACGAGACCAGCTGCAGAGGACAGTTTTTCACTATAAACTCTTGCAAACTTTCTTAAATTTTAAGTACTACTTTTTATCACAACTTCCCAGACGACCAAATGAAAAGATAACGATCATGTTTCATTTGAACTGTCTTCAAATACAATGTGTACCTACAATAATAAAATGTGTAAGTAGAAAAAATTTTTTTTGGTAAATCTTTTATGCTTATATTTAAGACAACTAGAAATTTTAATATAGCCAAAGAATGATGTACCTAATTGCTGTTTTCCTTCTCCACTGCAAGAAATTTGCATTTGGCACAACAAACAAACAGCACTGATATTAAAATATTGCTAAATTTCAGATTTTTTTACTGTTAACATTTTTCTGTTATGTATTTGTTTATATAGCATTTGAATAGGTTATGACGGTTTCAATCGAAATTCACTAATTGTATGTACAATCCTAATAATTTTTTATTTGCTGTAGATCAATTAGCTTGTACATGTACTTTCTTTTCTTAAGTAAATGATTATTATTATTATTATTATTGAATAAATTAATCGTTTTTATAAAAACACATTGACGATTTGATTTGATCACAACAAATCAAATCATCAATGTGAAAATGCAATCATTCACTAATCGATCAATCACGGTAAACCGGTCGCAAACATGTTTGCGACAGTGAGTTATATATCAGAGGTCCGGCGGCCGAATATCCAGCTATCCGGCGTGCTAGGACCAACCATTTTTTTCGTATATAGTTTATTTGGGGTAGTTATAGAAGTATTCCTACATTGAGGTACTACACATCAACGATATGTTTTCCGTTCCATAACGACTTCAAACTTCACAAAAACTTTAAAATAACACCTTGCCCTTGATTTCGTAGCTTGTTTACCTACAAATGACGTCACGCGTTCAATTTGACATTTTGTTACGTTTGCGCGCCAATTTGTTTCTATTTAAATTTTAACGCAGTTTTAGCACATTTTAGAGACTATTAAACTTTATTTTAATAAAGTATTATTTTTCATGGCTGTACATATCTATTTTAGTTAATTCTAGACACTTTCTGAAAAATTGTCCGATTTCCTATTGCATCAGTGGCCGAACGGTTACCATGCCGGACTGCCACGCAGAGGTCCCAGGTTCGATTATCCGGCCGGGAGAAATATTTCTATCGCCAACATTTGTTTCTCTCCTGAGTTTGTGCGACACAGTGTGCGTTATTATTATTAATCAGTGAGAATCCTAAAATATAAAAACTAAAATTATAAAATAAAATAATGTAAAAATAAATTGTATTATACCAATCTACCATCATTTGATGGCAATTTTTCATATTCAAATTATTTGTATGCATATCTCACTATTAAGTAACTCGAAGGTTATTTGTTTCATAAAGTCAAATGAAACATTTGATTTTGTTCACCTTAAATCGCAACACTATGCTGATTTAGAAAATGCCTCATCAAATACAGATGCTATGTCAAAAGCTGAACCAGTATGGTAAAGATTTTGGCTTCCATGGTTCATAATGTAATGTATGTCGCAGGGAACATTCCACCTACCTTACTTCAAGGTGGCTGCACAATGGCGCCAGTTCGTATTAAAGAGGCACTTAGAAATGCAGAGTCAGATGTGAAAAAGTTTGCGGGCCACATGGAATTCCAGCAGTAGTTGTTGTAATTTCAATAAAAGTAGTTAGGTTTCTAAATTTATAGATACTGTCATAAGAAAAAGTAATATTATTCTCCTGTCATTCTTATACGTTGTCTCATGTACATCTTTATGTCAAATTATGTATAAATGTCTATTTAAAAACTCCACTTTAATTCCAGTAGTTAGTTGCCAAGGTCCAGGAGCTTATTGTCACGCGAATGCAGTGTGAGCCGCTCGCACACATGTGAGACGTCGGCGGAGATGTGGACGAAGTTAAAGCTAGTATATGATAAAGAGTCTGTCGTAAGCGTCCATCTACTCCAACAGAAGTTTTTGTCTCTTGATTTTGGCACGGACTGTATGTCCACATTTATGTCAAAAATAGAAGACATTCGTGTAAGACTGAAACACTTTTTTCTAGGTGATCTTCCGTCTTTTTCGAGGACGAATCCTTATTAAAATTCCTGTGAATCGTCCTGATAGATTCTATTATCTTCTTTTGACGAGCAAGAAGTTCTTCCATTGTTGCACTGGGTGTATACTGTCAACGATAATGTCAATAAAATGCAGATTAAACCGTTGTTGTTACGGCGATGTCAATTTTCACTGTAATATATTTATGTCAATAAAATGCAGATTAAATTTTGTATATATGTACTGCCTCTTATGTCGTGACGATATGCAATGAACGTCTATTCGTTCTTACCGCTGCTGTTACGGTGATGTCAATTTACACTGCAATATATTTACGCACTCACAAATGTCACTGTTTTGTATAAAATGTCACTGTTTTATATTAATGTCACTATCGATTGTTGAATTTATGTCAAAATTGTCAAGAATCCATATGCCGATTTTCTTAGCGATTTTGCACTCTCAACTTAACTGGTGAGACCCGCTTCTGGGAGGCCAGTTAAGCCGATGCGCTAATCGTACTCTTAAATACAAAAGTCACTAAAGAATCAAAACTCGAAGGACGGATGCAGGGAGATGTCAAAGATGCTGTAGAAATAATACTCGACCGATACCACGGAGTAACTTTATTGTACTGAAAATTATATACATATTGTACGTGCACAATGTAGGGTGCGACGTTATATTTTGTCAGTTGCACAAAAGAACAATGCTGCATAAAAGAACAACGGCATAGAAGTTTAAAAAGATATGTAAAAAAAATTACAAAAGAAACGCACATACCAAAATGGTTTGCTAGGATAGGAAGTCTACCAAATATGTATATAAAACCAGTGCAAGATTTCCAATCACGCACATCGTCTGCGTGATTTGCATCCAAGCAGCCAACAAGCTTTCTTCCTGTTTTTGGAATACCAGTCCGAGTTCTTTGGTTCCGTTTAAATACCGAAGCACACGCTTTGCAGCTGTCCATTGTGTTTGATTGTAACAACTGTTAAACTGGCTTAAATAACTGCATGCGCAATGTCCAGTCTCGAGCAGACAGCTAAGTAGACAGTTAATTAGTGAACCAGTCAACTTTCTTTACGGCAGTTCACTTGCTAAAACGTACTTCTCATCTTCTGGTTTCACGAGCTTCAACCCAGTTTCAACAGGAGTCTTTACACTCTTGCAGTCACTCACAGTCACTCATCCCAAATTTCTATTGTACTTTTATTGAGGGGGCTGTTGGTATTTCAATAAAAGTAGGTAGTTAGGTGTCTATCTAGTTGATAATAGTGTCTAAGAAAAGGTACTATCCGCCTGTCATTCTTATACGTTTTGTAATGTACATCTGTATGTAAAATTATATATAAATATACATTTGAAACTGCACGTTCATTCCAGTTGTCTGGGTCATGGGTAACTCCGGAGTCAAAGATTCAAATGATCCGAAACCGCGAGCGTATTCGATTCTCTTACTGAATCCGACGCAATGTTATAGACTCCGCGGAGTTATTAATCGGGTTTGGTACATTCGGATCGCAACTCTCTTCGGTTCCTTTCGGAAGTTTGGTTCGATCGTTGTTGTGCCTCCCTTTTGGTTAGCGGGCGATCGCGACTATATGTTAGAGTGAGCCGCTATTCGCTAAATTGCATGGCAACGGCATGTCAAATGAAACAGACAAATAATAACGCACACACTCTTAAGACCATCATGTAATTCAAGGGTTCCCAAACTTATTTTGTCTATAGCCCACTTTGAGAATAAATTATTTTTTAGCGTCCCCATTTTTTCACCTACTTAAAAACCACTATAACTTCAAATTAAATGAACTATTGTGAACTATAAGTATATTAGCGGAGATTAAACATTCATTTTAAACGAGACTTACTGTAACCCGCAAGAGTTAACTTGAGACCTGAGCGCAGTAGGTAGTACACAACGGCGCTCAGTGGGGCTAGCACGACAGGGCGCGACTGAGGCGAGAAACGACATAAAAGCGCAAAATATTGGTATGTCGGGATCCGGTAGCACGACGGCGCTTGTCGAGTAGCTTTTATTTGTCATTGCAACATTCGGCTGTCGATTGACAGCTCCGTGTGACACGCTCTCGCAGTGCGTAGTACGATAGTTTATTTAGAGCCAAATATCTCGAATTTAAACGTCAAAGTGCGAGATATTTGTCTTCGAGGCTTGGGGTGCACGACACAGGAATGAAAGTTAATATTTTTGTTCTTATAATGTATTACTAGAAAAAAAATATTATTTCTACGTAACGTATACTCTAATTATTCTTTTCTCTTATTCTTACTTTATTTATATTATTTTTACTGATATTAATTTATTAGATTTTATATTATTTTTGTTATATTTTTTACTCGTATCGCTCTTTTCATTCTTCAGTGATTATAATTTTTGTGAATATATATATTTTGGAGTGGATGAGCCTAAGGAGGTTTGTCAGGAACATAGCAGGTGGAGGTCCATAGTCTCTGCCTACTCCGATGGAAAACAAGCGTGATGTATATATGTATATGTATTTTTTTATTTATTTGAGTATTGTATTTTTATTAGGGCACGAATAATATTTGTGTTAAATTCGTATTCAATATCAGTTTTTGCGCCCTCAATTAATTATTACCTTTAAATTTATCGTGTAACCCGGAAGTTGCCTGGAAGAGTCTTAAAATAAAGCAGCCCGTTGTAACCGTCTTTTGGTTTTTTAATGTATTTTGTTCTTGTGTGCAATAAATAATATTTGTAACGTGGTTTATAAAAATAACTTTATAAAAAATAGAATGCAAATAGAATACAGTTGGAATATAGTACCATGACTGGTATCAGACTTCAATGAGTACATATATACAATAGAAAATACTTAAATATAATTTTACAAGTGGTTAAGTAATAGTAGTAGTAGTAGTAACTTTATCAATTTATTAATTAATTTATTTCTCATACAGGTAACTAAAACAAAACAAAGGTTTTGAGATAAATAATCACTAATTAAAGTAATCAATGTTATTACCTAAGTAAAGAAGATTTTTTTTAATCTCAGTATCAGGTATACACGAGGGCCCTCATCTTCTGACTCAGAGTCCACTTGACTTCCAAACTGTACCTCAATCTCATTTATTTCTGCTATGTCTGATGATAAATATTAAGTGATAAGCAAACTCTGCCGCGCCATGTCTACAAAATAAAGAATACTTATTAAAAACAGTACAATAATCTGTTGTATGTATGTATGTATACATGTAGGTGAATAACATGCATGCTGTGTTGACATTTGAAAACGGATACAATACCCAGTCTGGTATTTCCAAGTTCAAAATGTCCTGGTATCGTTCGGTGAAGTCAATGTGGAGGTTTTCCAAATGTTGGCAGTAGACAAACAAGTCGTCCTTACTGCAGGATACCGCTATAAATTCGGAAAATTGTGAAACTCACGTCTGCCCGTATTCTTTTTGTGTAGAAGCAGTTTGGCTGCGAAAGCAGCAACGACATTTTTTGTTTTAATTAAATTTAGTTCAACGCCTTGCACTTGGAGATTCATGTCGTGGAACAATTTATACAGGTCTGTCATGTAAGCTATATCATTCTTTGATGTAATGAGCTTGTTGCGCAATTCTGTATCTTTAGTTTCCAAGAACTCTATCACAGAGTCAAACAGGTTGCAATTGCCTCTTGATAGCCAACGAACTTTAGTATGAAACAACAAACGGTTGAAGTCTTCGTCATTAGTTCGATCGAAGCTGATGAAATAATCTATCATTCAAAGAGCTGCTACGGATTTTATTGACTGCTTTGATGACATATTGCAGTGATTGAAATAGTCGTTCACTTAAATTTCTAGCAGCCAAATTTTGTTTATGAATCAGCAAGGACATCTGGAATTTTATTTTTTAAGTACGGTATTAAGCCTCTATGGCACCCTGTCATAGCCGGAGCGCCATCCGTAGCAACTGATATAATATTTTTCAAGGGAACCTCTTTCTCATCACAAAACTTTTCCAATGTATTGAATATGGTCTTCGCCTTTTGTATCGGTCTCTAAATTTCTAGCAAACAATAGTTCTTCACATATTTTCTCATCTTTAATAAACCTCACGTAAGACAGCAACAATGCTTCATTAGTTGGTAAAGTGGACTCATCGAGCTGAATTGAGAATTGACTAGTCTTCAGATGCTTGCACAATGATTCATCAATGTTTTCAGCCGTTTCATCAATTCGTCTGTGCACAGAATTATTACTCAAAGGAATTTTTCGGATAGTATCTGCGGCCGGCTTATGAAGCACAATAGTTATTACTTCCTTTATTGCTGGCAAAATTAACTCTTCTCCGATGTTGTGTGGTTTGCCTTTGAGCAATTAACAAAAATGTATTGTACGAAGCTCGAACTCCGTCGTCATCTCAGCTAAGCATAGCAGCCGCCGAAAAGAGTTTTGCTACACTTGGCTGAGTTTTATGCTTCTTCTCTAGGTCTTGAAAATATGCTAAATTCTTGTCTTTCTTATCTGGATGCATTTTATTCAAATGATCTTGCAGTCTTGAAGGCTTCATTGCTTCATTCGAAAATGTTTTTAGACAAAGAAGGCGACGATGGGTTTGTGCGATTTTTAATGAATCCGTATTTAATATATTCCGCACAGTATTGCCGTCTCTTCTTTTTTACTCCCGAAATTGTTTTGTTTTGAGAAATACGTAAGTAAGTGTTGAACTTAAGTAGGTACTGCTTATCTATTACACGCGAAACCGCAAATGAAAATAAAATAAATATTAAGTACGTTGTTTTGTTTTACCATTTACTTCTTGGCATAAGCAGCACGCACCGACAGGAATAAGACAAAAATGCATAAACTCGTTTATCTTATTCGACGCTCAATCGTACCCAACAAGTAAGAACAAGTAGGTATTCTAAGAACCAGCCGATTGATACAGGAATGCACAAATCGGGTTATTTAACAAAAACTTGTTAAAACATGATTGCCCGTGGTCTTCTATTATCTACGAAAATTACCTTTCTAAGAATACTAATAACTATTAAAATGCGAAACTGTGTCTGTTGCCGTTTTATTTGTTTGTTTGTGTCTACTTTCATTTCGAAACGGAGCGACCGATTGCCATGATTTTTATTTTATTTATTCAATAAACCAGGACAGATATATGAAATATACGGAGAGAAATATCGAACCGAGTTAGTTTGAGCAATCTCTTAATTAACATTAGTTGATATTCACAAGTTGTAGTCGAGAGTCGAGAGCTCAGTCGGTGTCTAAGAGTCTTCCTAGATTAAATTACAAATCTCCCCCTAAGCCTCTACATAACGCCCCCATTTTTTTTCTGGGTGTCTTACCGCCCTGTGTCGCCCTGTGACGGTGTCTTTAGGCCTTTAGGTCTTTAGGCCCACAAGGGGGCGTTATCGCCCACTTTGGGAAAGGCTCGCATATTTTTTTCCAACTACGTTGTAGTTTTGTCGTTCTTTGTTTGCGTTTGAGAAATACATTGTAATTACAATTTGCGAAAGTTTACACAACGAACACGACATATATCGCACTGTTAATACTATAGTGTATTAATTAACTCAAGTGTATTGTCTTAGACTCGACGAAAAACGAATTACTCGCTTCCCGTGAAAGATCTGTGTAAATTTTACGTATGTATAGGTTATTTCCAACTTGCCAAATATACCTACATATTTAAAAATAAAAGAGCAACAATGATTTCATATTTTTGAATAAGGACTATTTTGGCTAGAACTAGCTCACATGAAGCGTGTTTCATTTTGAGTTAAGTAGTTAAGTAGATGTCTTTTAGTTGTTTTTTACAAAATTCTAACAACGGTTTTATTAACGTGTAGAGAATCAAATTTTACGTTCAACAATGGTATGGTCCTGAATTTTACATATTTTGAGTTATAACATTATTGTAATAGCCCTGACGTCTCAGCGCATCACGATACGTCACGTCAGATAAATATAAACGCGGCTTAGGACCACATTTTCTGGGTCAGATTATAATTAGCCGTTGCACAACTATAACGCAAATTAATGGAAATTGTGGAATTTCCTCTACTTAACATAATTTCCATAGTCCAAAAGAGTAAAGAATTTAATTTTCGCTCATTTTTCTAACACAACACAGCGCTCAGCCAAGGGGCATGTAGACAAATTAATAGGATGATATCATAGTAGATTCAATGCTATGTGTGACATTAATTAGCGGGCACCAACCTCCCGTCCTCGTTACTCAGACGCTTGTTCTCTCGCCACAAGTAAGTGATGTTTCTGACTAGGCAAGCATGATGTTAACTTATTTAACTTGACAGAGGTTGGCGAGATCGACTCAAGGATGGTTATGCCTCATCACCTTATGTGTCGGCACCGAGCGGTGGATATAATGTATGTCGTGTGATTATTTTACGAGTATCGGATTTTAACGATGCCCCCAATGTGTTGGGTTTAAATTCCAAATACAATTCTCGCAAAGTGTTATATATACAGGATATAATCGTTAAGTGTGCGCAGGTGATTATTCCATAAATATAAGAGATATCAAAAAGATTTAAACCGATATCTAAAGTATGTTACCTAATGAGTAAATCGACATCAGTAACTGTTAAATATGTGGAAGGAGAAAAGGTAAACGCGGAAGAGCGACAATCAAACACGGTAGCTGGATGCACACTCGATAATTCTCTAAATGGTCACGTTGGACGCAGCCCTTACTTAAACGCTTCCCAACATATATATCAACCCTTTCCCCTTGTAGCTAAAAATTAATAACTAAAACACATAACTAGAAATAGTTCTTAAAGTTAAAAAGTGACTGTTCATCCCGTGCAGAACCAGCACTTGGATCAGTATTACTTTGTGTATGGTTATACTGGGTGGAATCATTATAACTCCCCTCATCTGCAGGGCTAGCACAGCAGGCCGCGACTTGCGCGACAGCGACATAAAGCGCGAGGTACTGCTATTCTGGCATAGACATCCCGCGCTTTATGTCGCTCTCGCGCAAGTCGCGCCCCGTCGTGCTAATCCTACTGGAGATGACGAATACTCAGGAGTGAACTCGCGACGTCGCGGTATAAGCGCTGTCGCTGTAGGAGTAGATAGTATATGATCAGATACTGAGAATTCCGTGTTCCCATCCTCCTGTCTCTAATTCTCTATACTTGAGTTTGTTGGTATCTCGACGTCAACTTTCCCGTTTCTGTTGTCGATAACGTCATTTTCGCGATAGTCGTCCTATGCTTTCGATAAGTCCGGAATGACGTCTGGATCCCAGCATTGCTCCGTGATACCCATGTTGCTTATTCTGGTTCTTATTTGATCTATATGTTTGGTCACATCAAAGTTCAAACTAGGTATACGAACGAGGTACATTACCGCACCCAATTTTTTCCTTATTACACCCTCGATCCATTTGTATTTTTTAACCGACTTCAAAAAAGGTGGAGATTTTTGGTAGTTTAGTAGTAGAGGCATTTTGTATGTATGTTACACGGTAACTCCGATATTTGTGAACCAATTTTCATAGTTCTTTTTTTGTTGGAAAGAGGTTACCTCCACAGTGGTCCTATTTAATTTTGAAGAAAATCATCCTGGTGGCTCCTCTAAGGGTGGCTGTTCACGCATGAAGATTCATTTTTATAAATAGCGCCTAAATTTTAGTATAATGAGCATGTATAATTTTAATGGTTGATTTTGCTATTCTTTAATTTAAGGCGATTTTCTCGCTTAATATACTTTGAGTAGTGAGAACCGATTTTTATTATCTCCTGTAACCACTGGTTACGCTCTACCACTTGAGATAGGTTTGTGGATAGGGTTGACATTTCTAATGGTTTTACAAGATCTAATCGCGATCGCAATTGCCTTTCATAAATTAACTCTGAAGGTGATTTTTCTATGGTACTCTTTAGAGTTCCTGTAGTCAAATAAGAATTTTGATATCTCTTCTTGAATTCGTTTTTTGTTTATGTTTTTAAGATTATGGTTTTTATTCCTTTTTTACAATCTTTACCATGCTTTCAGCTTGTCCGTTACTTGACGGACGATACGCAGGTGATAACCAGGGATCTTTTTTCTTTTATTGCGACTCGGCAAAATGACTGCACCGCGCCTGATGGAAAGTGCGAATACAGTCCAGAGATGAGAGTAACGGATGGAAAACACAAATATCTTCACTCCGTCACTATCATTTTGCCGGTCTGGCCAAATGCTTCTTCACACTACGTTTGAAGGACCCGATGTTATAGAGGGGAGGGAATACATGCGCCGGGAGTCGGTTCCACAATTTGATGGTTCGGCATAAAAACGAATTGCCAAACTTTTTAGTGCGGGACGGTATTGAACTGACCGTCCAACTGTGGCAACGCAGTCCGGCACGGGTGGTCCGTTGATGGAAAGGAGAGGAAGGGATAAGGTTGAATAACTCTTCAGAGCACTCACCGTGGTACAGGCGATAGAATACGCTAAGAGACGCTATATCTCTGCGAAGCTGTAACGACTCCGCATGCTCAGTTACATGAGGATCGTTGACAACACGGAAGGCGTAGCGCTGCAGTCCATCTAGGGCATCGAGCAAGTACTTGGCAGAGCCGTCCCAAAGGTGCGAACAGTACTCCATGCTGCTTCGGACCTGAGCTTTATACAACAGGTATCGCAGCTCTGGAGTAAAAAATCGGTGCACCTTGTTCAGGATGCCAAGCTTGCGCGACGCGGTACAGATGACGCTCTCGATATAATCTTTGTTGCTCATGTCCTTCCGGATGCTCATTCCCAGTAGGCTGAGTTTGTCCTGCAGCGTCAGCATTGTACCCTGAAGATAGGGAAGTGGAAGGAATGGGGATTTTTTGGAGCTGAACGCGCATACCTGGGTTTTCTTGGCGTTGAACGCAACCAAGTTTCGGGAGCCCCACGACGATATATGTTCCAAAACATGGTTGAGCTCAGCGACAAGTTTTTCCCGGTTTTTCTCAGGGTCCTCTCGGCTGCTTGACGATTGCTTATAATAGCAACCGTGCACTGTGCTATCATCTGCATAGCAATGAATGTTGCCTAGAGGCAACAAGTCATTGATATGCAGAAGGAACAGCGTGGGTGACAACACGAAGCCCTGTGGCACCCCAGCATTAACTGTCACGAGCCGCGAAGTGCCTCCGTCAACAAGGACACGCAATCTTCACTCGCGCAGAAAGCCGGAGATCCACTCACAAAGGCGGCCGGGAAGACCATATGCCGGAAGCTTGGAGAGGAGACCACGGTGCCAGACCCGATCAAAGGCCTTAGCAATATCCAGATTTATCGCTAAGGTTTCGCCCTGTTTGTCGATAGCTTCACCCCAGAGATGCATTAGATACCCTAGAACGTCACCCGTTGATCGGTTCGGCCGAAACCCGTACTGTCGATCATTAAGAATGGAGTGACGTTCCAGGTGCCGGATTATCTGGATATTTAGAATCCGCTCCATCACTTTGCAGAGCACTGAAGTGACAGCTATTGGGCGATAGTTTGTCGGATCAGACCGATCTCCTTTCTTGGGGATAGGTTGCACGTTGGCCTCACTCCAAGCTAGTGGCACGTTACCAGATTGGTATGAGAGGCGGTATAAGCGCGTCAGTACGGGAG
>NW_020655740.1:1335375-1346901 GCF_003589595.1 Hyposmocoma kahamanoa | reverse complement strand
CACCCGCCGCGCCGCCGTCGCTCACGCCCTTCCCGTTGCAGATCCGAGATCTCGGCTTCGAATTCGACTCGGACACCCCGCCGGAGTCGAGTCCCGAGCCCCCGACGGACGCGGAGCTCGGTCCGCACGACCACGACGCAAACGCCGCCGACACCGCGGCCGACGACGACGACGAGGGCGCTCGCAAAAAACCGCGCCTCTCCTCCGGATCCGACGAGGTCCGTCTACCGAACGTAGTCACCCACTAAGCGCTAACTCGACTCCATTACGAATTTTAACAATACCGATCGCCCTATTAGACTGACTTTCTGCATTACCAATTAGGATATCAAAATGTATGATACCCTCTGCGCTCTATAAAGTTACCGTTCCGAATTTATGATATCGAATGAGCAATTCATTACGTCTCATTCTTCGATTAAACTTCAACCCTTGTGGTTTATTACAACTACAAAAATTTGGAGCAGCATTTTGATAAACATACACCAAAGACGCGCCACAACCATGTTTCACTATAACTATGTGTCGCGCGATACAAAGTATATGAACTGTTTTCAAAATACCTGGAGAGGATCAATATTTTACTAGCATTACAGTTCACTTTTCAGAGGGATAGCAACAGCACTGCTACACGTGGTCGACAATATTTTAACCGCACAGGATGTTCCGAAAAGCACGCGACTGGTGTTATTGAATTTCTCCAGAGCTTTTGATAATTTGAACATGTTACTTTTATTGTCCCAGTTGTCGTATTAAATGTCATATCGTCTATTTAAAGGTAAAACCACACAAGTGACTTTTCTACAAAAAGTCTTTATATAGCTATGATAAGAAAATCACTTTTTTTGCAGGTGAAACTCAATGACAAAACGCTATAAACTCAATAAGTGGTTTTATTTGTAGAAAGATGGTGCTTTTCTTCCAACAGGTACATAATTTTTAGATTTTTTGTGGATTTGTGGATTGTCACTTAGGTGGTTTTAGCCGACGATGTTACATATTTGATACTGTAACGATTCAATAGTTCCTTAGTTGCCTCTCGTATCGGGCTTAAAGAATCAAATTTTGTATGAATATTCCTGTACCACTACCATTGGATATTCCTCTCGTTGCCCTGTAAGTAAAGGCATGTCGCAAGGTGCCATTTTGGGGGCCGTCACTTTTTATGTAAGGACGCAAGGAGCAATCGCCTGTAATGTAACAATTTGTTCAGATTCTAAGGCTGCGAATCTACCAGATATAGTGGAAATGTTTTCAAGTCTTAACTTAGGCGCCTGTAAGTACCTTTGATTGTCTTCGAATGCCTTTGAGTGCCTGCGAGTAGCACTCGCTGCCACTCTTAGGCACTCGCACAGTTCTGGTGGAACCGCAGCCTAATCGAGTCTTGAATGTTACAGGCGAATGCTTGTCGGTGAAGGAGGCAGTATTGTAATCTAATGCTCGACAACGAATAATATTATATAATGTTACATAAATCTTGAATGTTCGCCGTGAAGGAGCGCCTTTATGTAATGCAGACATCATTACTAACATACGATGTAGTTGCCATAACCATTTGTATGTGTACGATTTGTAGCTAAAAGGAAGCCACGGGTAAGCCATCTGATGCCATCGGCTCAGTGAATAGGATCAATACCCATCTTGATCGCGTAGGGCCGTGGTATGAAAATAACTGTGTGGTTATTTGAATGTAATGTAAAATCATAAGTCCATGTATTTGGTGCTTGGAACGAAAGTGGTTGCACTTTTTGAGTTGTAAATAAATCGAAGCCAAGATACATTATTGTGATGTCAATTCATTAACTATAAAATATATTTTTTTGTATGGGTAAAAGTCTCTGCAGAACAACATTTTGACTGAAAACAGCTGTAAAAAACAAGTGTGAAGAGTACAGTTAACATATAAATTGACAATAAATCGAAATATTTGTTAAAAAAACGACTTGCGTTTTCCAGCAAATATTGAGTTAGTGGCCCGTTTGTTGCCACAGCTGGCACTGTACGATGTATCTTCATACTTATCATCATATTTTAGTTTTTGTTTCGTAATTATTTGTTTGTTTTGTTCTTTTATACACGATTGCGTCGATCGTTTCTACAGATTTGTATCTGTATAAACGATCGAATTATGAAAAAAATACGAATTTTGCATTCGTTTCAGCACGACGTGAATATCGAGGGGAACGGAGATTCGCAACGACGATCGATCGTCGTCCCAGAAAAGCTCCCCTCCGGCGACACCGACGCCGTCGAGAGGCGTCCCGTCGGGGTCGGTCGGGAGCGAAAGGTTTCGGTGGAAGAGGAAGCCGCGCCGGCACTCGCCGCGCTGACGTCGGGCGGCGGCCCAGGTGTGCATTTTTTATTGTCGATCGACTTATCTTCGGCGTTCCTCGCGTCGCCGCTGCCGCCGTTCGTCTCTAAAAATACGATTCTTATTCGGTTGCCTGCGAACAAAACTACAGGGTGGGTCGGAGCGAAGCGGCATGCGGAGGAACTTCTATAGACAATTTATTTATTATTTATTTATTCAAGAAACAAACGGTCGGTATGAAACTATTATTATATCAACGAAGATATATAAAAGTAGACTTAAAGTTTCTTTAATTTATGATGCAGTTGAAATCTTCAAAATTATCAATAAGGAACAATTTTACTTTGAAATTTTGAGAACGAATTACAGGTAATATTCACATCCGTGAGTGAACCCGTTGTTGTATGTCTGACGTGATCGTCTAGTAAACGGTGTATTCCTACGACGAGCTCTTTCAATTAGACGGGTGCTCTGAAATGCGTAAGATTCAGTAGAGATGCCGACTGGATTCGTTATTGAATACGTTGCGCAACCTGACGGCGTCTCCGAATCGCGACGGCTCTCGAGCGAGTGGCTGTGCGTCTGCGTCGCGCAAGGGCCGCCCCCAGTGCGAGCGTGTTGCAGAGGCGGTGCGCGAGCGCTGCGCGGCGCTGGGCCGCTGGCTGGGCGAGGTGGCGGCGCAGGTGCCGCGCGAGCACGAGTGCCGCATCGCCGACTCGGCCGAGCTGTACCAGGTCAAGGCGCGCTTCCAGGCGCTCAAGGAGCGCTGCGACGCGCGCACCGCCGACTTCCGCGCCGTCAACGAGGCCGGTGAGTCTGCTTGGGACAGGCGCCACCGGTTCACGCGATCTTAAAATGTGTGATGCGGCGTGACGCTCCGACGCCAATCAATGCGCACTGCAACCGGTGGTATTCGGTCACTCGTTTGTTATTCATAAATGTCAGGCAACAGTCTCACCGCAGGTAAACATTTTTAGTTACCGGTGACGTCCCTCAATACATTAGCCCTGAGTGATACTAAAAGAAAAAAATTAAACCGCCTCGAAACATAAGGCGAAAGGTCTCAATTCGGCTGTATTTTTTTGTGTATATGTTACGCGATTGTTCCGACATCCTTGTACCGATTTCGATGATTCTTTTCTAGTTCAAAAATATTACGTCTAAGGGTAGCTAATTATAGGATGATTCCAATTTATAAACCCGGACTTCAGTGTCTAGTAACCGATTTAGTAAAACTCGCTCTCCAAGAGAGCACAATTTGTTGATGTAATATTGAACCGTATTGCTGCCTATATAGAGCATTATACTGTTTAACGGAAATACCAAATTCGCGAGTGCCCGCTCAGTCTCGCGCCAGTCTGAGCCCAACCCCACAGTGGGGTTGGACTCGGCCTGCGGCGCGTGGTCCGGTCCAGGTTATGGGGTGCGCTTATACTCTATGTTCGAAGTTCGATTCCCGATTTGGGCCAATTTAAGAAACGAACATTTCTAAGTTGGTTTTAGTTTGAGTGTTTCGGGGTATTGCCCTCAGAGTTATCGTTATTTTGGTATTCATAATACAGGAAATTCGGCAGAAGTTTAGCATTTTTTCCCCCTAAGTACTTCTCTTTGGCATTGCTTGAAAAAAAAAAAGGAATCTAACAGAGAGACGGTCGAGATACAACAACGCTATTATAAGTATCTCTTTTTCACTAAATCGGGAAGTATGTCTTACATTTTTACAGTTGTGTGATCTTGTACTCGTAATCTGTTATGCCTCCGAATATTACCTCTATACGATGGCGTGCGCACGCTTCGGGCTTCGCCCTCCGCGGACCTCGACCTACGGCCTCGGCACTTATGACTTGGTTTTAAACAATTAAAATAGCTCTTTAATAGCGGCCATATTTAAAAAATTTGCAAAAATATATTTTGACCACTAATTATTATCAGACGATAATGTCGTGCCAATTTTCTGTCCGAGCAAAGCAAGTTTTTTCAACAGCACTTTACATAAAAAAATCGAACGTTTGGTGGTGGCTATAACCAAAAACGGCGGATACAAAATTTTTACACCAAATTGTGATTAAAGCCATGCCATTTTCAGTCAAATTAGAAAAAAACTTTTCTTAGAAGAAAAACTTCTAAGAAAAGTTTTTTCTAATTTGAATCTGTATGGCAGTTATATTGAAAAATGGCGAAAAATAAATTATGACCGCTAGTTATTATTAAACACTCATAGACCCCGACTCAGAGACTATATATTATATATATAATAATAATAATTTACGGGACATGTTTCTTGAATTGCGAATTTGCGAATTTATCATGAAATATGCTATGAAACTAAACAGACGAGAATTGAAAAATCGTCGACCCAATTCGCTTGAAGCCGGGACAACAGCTTGGAGATGGATGTTGAAGTGTTCAGTGATGTCTTATTCCCGGAGAGATCCAGTCCACTATGAGTACAGCCTCGGTGGCACGATCTGTACTACGACATGCCCAAAATAAAGGGTGTAGGGTACAAATAAGGATAGTACCCATAAAGTTTACTATACAAATATCTCGAAAATGATTTCTGGATTCATTCCAACATTGCAATATAAAGTTTATTGTGGGGATTCCGCACTGGGCACGTAGCTTCCAATTTACTTCAACAAATCAACAAACAACAACAAAGGCGTTATAAAAATTACAAATTGCCTGTCGATGGTCGAAAAACTTAGATTGCCGCTTGATGAAGCCAAGACTTTTTCAAGCACTATTACATAACTCCCAAGTCACGAACAGTTCACACGGTTCAAGGTCGGGCCACCGAGGCTGTACTCATTGAGGACTGGATCTCTCCGGGAATAAGACATCACTGAACACTTCAACATCCATCTCCAAGCTGTTGTCCCGGCTTCAGGCGAATTGGGTCGACGATTTTTCAATACTCGTCTCTCTTCGTCTTTTCACGCCTCGCCGATGGAAAACCACCTTAAGACTTTATTCATATTGCGGAGACGTTACGCAACGCGGCGTGGCGCTGCATTGAAACGAGCAGTACAACATAAAGTTTATCGTCTACAAAATAAAGTAACATTTCATAAAAAAAAATAAATGAAAACGAAGCTACACCAAGCGGCAGCGGGCTGCAGAGAGCTGAGGCGGGCGCACTTTATAAAATACAATATACTATAGAACATATCTTTGTTAAATAAAGTATACATTTCTTCCACAAAAAAAAAACAGAAGAGTAAAGTCGCGCAACGCGACACAGCCTGGCTCCGCCCACTTGTCGCGCCT
Organism: Hyposmocoma kahamanoa; assembly: GCF_003589595.1. Classification (NCBI taxonomy): domain Eukaryota; kingdom Metazoa; phylum Arthropoda; class Insecta; order Lepidoptera; family Cosmopterigidae; genus Hyposmocoma; species Hyposmocoma kahamanoa. The sequence continues at coordinate 1,341,320 of NW_020655740.1, read as the reverse complement.
TCGGTAATACGAGCAGTAACTTAGCTTCTCAACAGTTAAGGATCATTTCTATGAAAGGCAGATTGCGTACTGATGCAATGTAATATTAAATATCATACTAAACGAAGTCGGTATTTCTTTGAATGCAAAGTAAAAGCCGCGCTGCGTCGCGCTGCACTTCTTTTGATAGAAGCAATGTGTACTTTATTTAGTAGATAGAATGTTCTATATTATAATGCAGATTATAAAGTGCGCCTGGCGCAGTTCGACGTCTCCCGCGGACGCTTGCTGCATCTACTTTATGGATGAGTGGTCGTGTTTAAGCAATTTGTAGATTATTCATGTAAATAATATGGCACTGGGAGAAGGTTCCGGGTTTCGTTACCGGTATAACCAATTTCGGAAATATACTTTTGTAAAGTGTTTTTTGGCCTACGTGTTCAGAGTTGTGATGCAGAGCGAACTACGTAGCTCTTGGATCTGAGTCCGATTCCCGGTGGAACCAATTTGGAAAATGAACTTTTCTAAAGTGGTTTTGGCCTAGGTGTTCTGAGAAAACTTGATGAACTAAATAATGAAAAAAGAACTGGATGTACTTTTATCTGTTCTGCAGTCAGACAACCACCAGAGCTCGTAGCATGACGCCGCATCAGACCTATTACAGCCGCATTTAGTTGACAAATTAAACTGATAAAACCGCCGTTTTAATTTTTTTCACTATAGCGAACATTGCGAGCGCCGTGACGTCACATCTTTCACGCACCGCGCGCCTCAATCAATGGCCGCATAAGAATATCGCAGTATCAAACAGGATCACAGCTGATTTTAAAACATTTTGACAGTACTGCACGGTAATTTTATCAACGTAAAAATTGAGCGCGACAAACGAAATAAACAGAAACAATAAAAAGAAACATCATGAGTAGTACGGCAGCATATCGCATGCAATATAATATGATAAACCTCCCCGTGACATATTTATTGCAGTCGATAAAACTATGTTGCCAATATCAAAATTTTATTTTTTATTGTGAGTACTGAATCTGTAAGATACCGCACTAGTAACATTCGTACTTTTGTTTATTTGATAATGAACGACTGTTATACATTTTGAAGAACAAGGATAGCGTTATGAAATTGCGTATATAGCTATCTTTATCTTTTAATGATCGCCGCGAAAATTTTTATCCTTGTAATTGCATCGTTGTAAAACGATGAGAAAAAAACGGAGTCTTTTTGTAAGTTTTTACATAAATTAATTTATTAACCTAGGCCAAAAGCACTTCAGAAAAGTTCATTTTCTAAATTGGTTCTACCGGGAATCGAAAACTGAACCAAACGCTACGAAGTTTGCTCCGCGTCACTACCTGGAACACCTAGGCCAAAAACACTTTAGAAAAGTTTATTTCCCTATTGGTTCTATCGGAAATCGAACCCGGAACCTTCACATGCAGTGCCAATAGTGCAAACCGTTGGGTTGGGCCACCGAGATCATTATTTGGATTATACGAATTGCATGTAAAATCTACCAATTGCATAAACACGACCACCCATTCGTAAAGCAGATTCCCGTGAAAAGAAATATTCATTTTCTTTAGTAGATGAGAAGTTGTATATTGCATTGCTAATTCCAAAGTTCTCAGAAATCCCGGCGTCGATCAGCTCCTAGCTGCCTTTCAAAGAAGTATACCTTATTGTTGAGAAGCTAAGTCACACTCTTTGTATTGCCGGAGGCGGGACGAGTGGGTGGAGCTAGACTGCGGCTTTACTTTTTTGTTTCTTTATATTTGAAGAAATGTATATTTTATTTAGTAGAGAATATGGTCGGCAGCTCGCCGCCTCTTGGTGCAGTTTCGTTTTCATTTTTCGTTTAATGAAATGTTGTCTTATTTTGCAGAGGATAAAGTTTATGTTGTATAGCTCGTTTTAATGTAATACCACGCCGCGCCGCGTCGCGTCGCGTCTCAGCAATATGAATCAAGCCTAACAAGGCCCAGTTTTGGCACGCATGAGACTAGCGTCTAAACTCTCTCTAAACTCTAAACTAAACAATTCTACTGTTTAGTAGAACGATACGATTGATGAATAATTCCTAGTTTTTAAAGCCTTTTTTAATACCATTTACTACACAAATTTAACAACGAACTAAAACGGAAGCGAGCCAACGTCATATCGAAAATACAATAAAATAAAAATACTAAGAAGTATGTACTGACCCCGACTGTATGCGACACGATATCAATATCAGTACTTCTACCGCGGCGGGCGGTTTGGTGGTTGAACTGCCATGCACCCCGAAAAGACGCAATACGCTGAAGTATGTGATTGTTGGACAGGCAACGACATCCTGCTGGCAGCGGGAGAGGACAGCGCGACAGACGAGGCGGGGGGCCCGGGCGGAGTGGCCCGGGCGCTTACGGCGCTCAATGCGAGGTGGACGCAAGTCACGCACGGCGTCTACGAGCGGTACAAGTGCGTAGCTTCTTCCGCTACTCCTATTATATATTATGCTTCGCTACTCTATTCTCGCGATCATTATTCACATGTACTACTTTTTCGCATTCTACGGCCATCATCACGAATAGTTCAAAGAAAATTAAAAATATATATGTAGGAAATAAAAATTAAATAACTTAGTGTTGATTTCCGCTGTCATATACCACCTGTCAGCCACGCGCGCACGCGCCATTTTGTCTTCATTATCGGTTTTCGTGCGAAACCGGCCACACTTAAAAAAAAAAAATATTCTCATTAAAAAATCCGCTGTTTCTAGAAATACTTCAGCTCCCAGTGGTATATGGTGATAGCTACAATCTACAGTTGTTTGTTTTTGAGAAACACATTATGGGAAGAAAACGAAAACACAGCCAAGATGAAGAACATTTATTTAAAAAGGTAAAAAAGTTGAAAAGAAATTACGTAAACGTCATAAATCACATCCCAGCCCCGATTCAGGATCTGGTAAGTTTCTTTCTTTGTGTCGTTTACGTATGAAACCATCTATTTTTGACAAAATTTGTTCGATTGCAAGCAGTCATGAGTTTGTATAGATGAGTATTAGGTTATGTGCAACTAAAATTGCGTACAGTAGACGGGTATTGTCACCTTCACAATATAATGATATGAAGATTTCCCTCTGTTGTATCAACCCATACACCCCGCCTGTGAGCGCTAGAGAGTGCATGATATACGAGTAGGTGTACTATATTATTGTGATGTGAACAGTGTGCATAAGGCCTGTTTCTTCACAATAGCTCACTTCTTTATTAGGAGCTAATCAGAGGTTAAGATATCCACAAACGTGATGCATGCAATACACTAAAAATATCAATTTACACTTGGTAAATGGTAAAATCAATTTCCACTTGAAGACGTCACATTGAAGCTACTGCTTGTTCACTACGCTGACTTCCCTAAGAAGAACGAGCAGGAAACTCCAGAGATTGCTCTTTTCAAATAAACTTAAATGCCATGGAATACACTTTGCATCAAATTTGTATGGAATCTAGAGCTATGTCGTCTTTCCATACATCTTTATCGTTAGATAACCCTAAGCCTAACAAGTCTACGATTCGTACACGTAGTCTACGATTTTGAATTGACTTTTAAATTGACAAATTTTTAAAGTAGTTTTTAAACTTAGGAAGTGATAATCTTATATGCTCCGGAAACTTATTGTAAAAACGTACACAGTTCCCCATAACAGAGTCGGCTATGTCGAGTGTATGTGTATGCGTTATGCGTTTATCTGGGTCGGTATAATAATGACTATATCTTCAAAGTTCTTGGTTAAACGGAATCGTGGTATCATGAGTTTGGCCTTAGCTCTAAGATTAATAATTATGGACGTCTTCTTTCTTATTGAAATTATGTATATTTTTACGGGCATATAAAATATTTGAGTAAACGTACTGTGATGCCACAGTCATGATACCAGTCTCCTTAAACTTGTCTCTGAGAGAAACCCAAGAATCTAAACGATACACAGAACGAGTCGCTCGTTTTTGCAACACAAATATCATTTGTATATATGCCGCTTTACACCACATGAGACATTGTACCGTGGAAGTAACTAAAGTAAACTAGTGTAGCAGTACTAACATGGGCAAGCTCACGTATTCTGTGGACTGCGTATGCAGCGGAACTTAATCTGCTGGGCAGAAAAGATATATGTGGGAACCATTGAAATTTACTATTTAAGGTCACTCCCAAGAAGACTACTTTATTAACAAGTATCTACTCTTACAAATATCCACCTACAATGGTGATGCGAATGGTTTTCGGGATCATTTCCTGCACTGAATTTTGGTATATCACCTTTCAAGATTCCGGAGAGAGAATGAAATTATACCTTCAGACAATTCTGAAGCTGGAAAAGACGTTCAAAACATACAAGCTGAATCAGCAGTCCAATCACCTATCCCGCATACTTCATCCACACAGCTACCATCTACGATTACATCAGCATTAAAAGAAGACTCACCTACAGAAAATAATCAATTAGACCAAGACATAGATATGTTACTAGCGATGATCCAAAGGAAGAGTCTCCTGTAGGAAAGAATGTACATAGCCACATCGCTACCCGATTACATGATGTACTGCAAAATGGACTAAAAAAGAGTCAAAATACAAAATGTTGGAAGAGTACCCTGTACCTGGCAATTGTCACTTGCAGCTCGACAAGGTCAGATTGCTGTGATATTAACTGCCCTAACTAGTGCAATGAACACTTTAGTTACTGAAACATCGGCCACCAATGAAACTGTAATGTAGCACATTAGCAATACCGGCGGCCCCTATGTGACTCTCATTACTTCCTAATCTCTGTCTTGAACAACAAGTTGAAAGATACACTAAGGGAATCTAAGATAAACAAATATCTATTTGCCGAGCAATTGCCCGAACAGTTGAAGGTTACTAAAACGAGGTCTAGCCAAGATTTAAAATCCTTCAAACTTAAATCTGTAGTCACGAAGAGCAACGCTACTCCTAATTCAAATGATAATTGAAACTGGAAGCACCGCAGCCAACATCTCAGCCTACGAGTCGGAACACGTCGGCGACAACTCACAGGACTGCGGGGCTATCATCGACTTGTCGCCCATCAGAACCAGTGCGCAAGGCTCCGATGACATCGTCGCGTGCTGCGAGAACCAATGCCCCTTGCAGGATTCACAAGAAATTTTAGACCCGGGAGGCAGACTTCAGTATTTTACACAAGTATGGCACAAGTTAATTTTGTGAACATAATAATAATAATAATAATGGCGCACGAGATCACCGACATGTGGGATGTGGCCTCTACTGAAATAATCCCAATTGCTTTGTCCGCAAATGGATTAATTCCAGTCAGCCTGTCTAACAGTTTGAGGCGGTTGGATTTCTGTGGCGTGTCGCTTCCAGCACAAATGCAGAAGGCGGTCCTGCTCGATACGGCACGTATTGTTCGCCGATTCTTGGACCTGAGTCCCTGACCCCGGCCGACTGTGCCATTGCCGGGAAATACCGCCTCTCTCATTTAAAAATTCAAAATTAATCTTTTAGGCCTTGGGAGAGCCGAGAGTTTAAAATAAATACAATAATAATAAATTTATTTCCTTCACACACAATTTCAACCATAATTAAACTTTCTTAAGTAATAAAACATTTGTTGTCTGTGAAGGCTGGAGCCTAAACTAGGATACCCTGTGCTATAGGTCTCCAGGCCTCCGCCTACGGCTAAAGTATCAATAAAACATTGACTGCGTCCCGAATGATTGCTATGAGAGAAAGTTAATCCAAAATGTAGTTTATACAAATCAAAAAGTTATAAATATAAATAAAATTCGAGACTAGAGGGCAAGTATTTTGTTGTGTGTGTGTAAGTGTGTGTGTGTGTGTGTGTGAGAGTGTGTGTTTGTGAGTTTGTGTGTGTGCGTGTGTGTGTGTGTGTGTGTGTGTGTGTGTGTGTGTGTGTGTGTGTG
>NW_020655740.1:1325425-1335365 GCF_003589595.1 Hyposmocoma kahamanoa | reverse complement strand
GTGTGTGTGTGTGTGTGTGTGTGTGTGTGTGTGTGTGTGTGTGTGTGAGTGAGAGTGTGTGTTTGTGTGTGTGGGAATTAACTACTCGTATAATGGAACATGAAGGAGATTTTCGGTTTCCTCATATGACAAAGTCAATAACCTTTTAGTGACCACGTTCTTACATTCGAACTTGTTTAGAGGATAAATATGCAAATCACCATTATATCTGTTATATAAGAAGGGCCCGAGGAAACCGAAGAAGTGATGGTCATAGAAAGTCATTTACTTATTTATGCTAGTTACATCAAATCCTCAGAAAACAGTGTAGCAGATTTTGAATCCCGAAAAACTCAAAAAGATACAGTGGGAATTAAAACAATAATAATATGCTTTTTCGCGAGTTGTTAAAAATGTTGGTGTTCCAGAGATAGATTAATTTGCCTGCAGGTGAAATGCAAAATAGATACATCTCATGGAGAGCAGACCTATACGAGTATGCCTACTCTATAGATGCTTTTACAAATAATTGCTCACAATGGTTCTTTTATGCATTTCCTCATTTTGCAGTCGTTCTTAAAATGTTGAATAAAATAATTGCTGATGAAGCTGTTGGCATCGTAATAGTTCCGTTTTGGCCCACGTAACCATGGGTTAAAAAGAATTTGGTATCAAACATAATTTACTTTAAATCTAACAATGATTTACTGGTTTCTGGCGATTCCAGGTTGCATCACAGCCAGCACAAGACCTTTACCTTGGCGGCGGCAGTCTTATCAGGGAAGCATTATTAAGCAGGGATATGCGTCCTTCCTCTATAGACATAATGATTAATTCCTTATATAATAAGCCCCCAGTACTACAAAACAATATGATTGTTATTTAAAGGAGAGGTTATGGTGGTGGAGCAATTGTCAAGTTCAACTTATTTTTATTTAAGTACTTTAGTTCCTAACATTCTTTATTTTCTAACGAAGCTTTATAATTCAGGGTACAAATATGGTAGTCTTAATTGTTGCAAATCAGCGTTATGTTGTCTTTTACGACGACAGAATAATAAGGTTTATGAAAGGTGTGAAAATATGAGTTTGCTTGGAACAAAGACATAGTGCTTGATTATTTAAAACAATTGTGCCCCAACGAAAATCTAGGTCTTGAATTATTATCAAAAAGCTGCTCTCATGGTTCAAACCCTATCAAAAATTCAGATAAATAATATAAATTAAAATCTTAATTGTGTTAACATCAATAATTGTGTTAGTTCTGAAGCTATTAAAACTTCAAGACCGAATACTTACAATCCCTTACTAAAACTGCCTTTTTATGATTAAAATCCTGAAATTGTGACGTTCGAACCTTTTATTATTAAAATAAAACCACGAAGTCAACATACAATTTTATATTCAGTGAATTAGGGTCGTTGGTACTATGCCTATGTCTAGAGTTTGCCGTCGCAGACCGGTACTTTCCTGCTGATAGTCACAGGGCCGCGGAGGGCGGCCAGCGGGCACGAGGGCAGGAACGGCGTCGAGATGGTGGGCGAATATTGTGTTTGTCCTCCGGTAAAATATCGGGTAACGGAGCACCCTGCGAATCAATTGACAGTCTCAGAATTCGGCTTCTGTTTCCTCCGCCAACATTGTGAACACCCTGCATTTTTGACTATGGCACTACGTAGGAAGTGACCGGGTAGCAGTTTAGCGTGTTTTGTGTTCACAAGCAGAGCGGAGTTACAAAGCTTAATAAAAATGCACTAGAAAGCGATGACTAGTTTAAATACCACCAATATATATATACATACTATCGAAAGACTAGAAGATCTACAATATACGCTTATGATTGGATTGCAGCACAAATGAAATGATGATTAATATTATAATATTCATAAAGCAAGAATAAATGTACATATTTAAATAATGATTTGCAATTTACTAACAATTACGGCTAAGCTACCTACTACACAATAAGATTGAATAACGTTCAACACTTACCAAAACTGGGTGTGGAATGTCACGTTAAACTTTTTCAAATATAGACCCCGAAATACGTCAGGACTCACAACAAATTAATATAAGGATGTCCGCAGCACTGGTGTATATAATAAGTATATAATTTCTTCGCCGAGCACGTAAGACGACACAACTATATTCAAGTGCGAACGCAACACGGGAATCTCTTTCAATGACGGTGGCGGACTGACTGGCGGCCGGCCAGGCGAGGGCCTAGAATGTTCCATACCGGTTCCGCCGGAGAGCTCTCGAGACAATAGCGACCAACGTATAGGGACACTCAGGCTCGGAAATGTAATTGTTAGAATGTTAACATTTTAACTACTAAAATATTAACGATGATTATGTTACTATTATTGATAATTATTTGTAAGTATTAGGATTAATTTGTAAATATAATTAGTATAAGTTAAATTGTATTATAATTGTAAATGCAATCGTATTGTATATAGTTTTAATTAATTACATAATATATTTTAATAATTGTTAATTGTTTATTTTAGATGAAATAAGTAGTTTAAGTTGTAGAATAAACGTACAACGTTACAAAATATGTCCCGCTAGTACTCTATGTTGTTACAAAAATAAGACTGATTGTTTAAGACAGACTAATTCCGTCAACCTGTTCATTCGTTTTAGGAAATCTCATTCTAATGTGACCATTCAGACATTGGGACATTGGATAAAGAACGTGCTCCACAAAAGCGGTATTGACACAGGTATGTTTAGTTCATAAAGTGCTCGCCACGTGCCGACATCTAAAGCCGAAGCTGCTGGAATCAATCTAGATGTAATTAGAAAAACTGCTAGGTGGAGCGCATCCTCATGTTTTTGCGAGATTTTATAATAGGGAATTTGTCTCATGTCCAGATGATTCTTTTGCTCATTGTATTCTTAATACACAAGTGTTGCAAGTACCAACTTAGGTATAGATAGTTTTAGATATATTTGCAGTATATTCTTGAAGAATTGTTATTTTGCATAATATAACTAAAAGTCAATTATTGACAAAGAAAAGGCTTTTTATTTTTAAGCATGGGCAGTTTTAGGCTTTCTACCTTACTTTAAAAATCGACAACGGAAATTGATACAAAGTTTTTAATTATTATTTCGTACATTCATATTTTTACTTGTCTTTAAACTATTCGTGGTGATGGCAGTAGGATGCGAAACAGTACTACATGTGAACATTAATAGCAAGAATTGAGCAGTGAAGCATAATTACGATAGAACTTCACGTACGGGTAAGTTCGTTTTATCATTAATTATACAGAAGGCGGGGCGAGTTTTCAGTACAATTTATCGTTCGATTTGATCATGTTTCTAGGTACACCCACCTGTTTTCTTGCAATGTGTATTGTTGTTCTTACCAATTATTAGCACGGCAAAAAATCTGCTACTATGACAGTGATAATAAAATTTGGCCGACTACCACACCGTCACCGTCGATTACTCCGTCATCTTGAAATAGGAAATTCCGTATACCGTGAGCGTTAGTGCGATGAAATTAACCCAAGATCGCTTCCCGTAACAATTTAGAAACGTTAGTTTCCCAAACTGATTCTACACAAACCCGAATCCGCCCAGGGCATACTTTTTTACGAGTGTGTACTCGTATAGGGTTCTGGCGGAGGCGTGGCACGAGTCGGGCGAGTTGCGCGCGTGGCTGGCGCAAGAGGCGGCTTGGCTGGACGGCCTGGAGCGGCGCCTGCGCCCGCGGCTTCCGCACCCGCACCAGCCGCAAGACGCCGAAGAGATCGCCGACGAGCTCTACGTGAGTTTCCGAGGGTCGCGGTCGGTCGCCGCGGCTGGTGGCGGCTAAACCCGCGCGGCGTTACAGGACCTGGAAGACTACGTGGCGAATCACAGCGAGGAGCGCCTGTCGCGCATTCAGGACGTCGGCCGGCAGCTCGCCGACGCGCACATAATGCCGGACTGGATCCGGGCCGAGGTCGACGCGCTCACCGCGCGGTGGAACGACTTGCGCGCCCAGGTGACTTCTCTTCGACTTTGCCCGCGTTCGGAGCGCGACGAGTCGGGACGTCGGCGCGGGCCTCTGCAGCGATTGTGCGTCCCGCAGGCGAGCGGCCGCGCGGCGCAGCTGGAGGAGATGGCGTCGGCGGCGGCGCGCTCCGAGGCGGCGCTCGAGGCGCTGCACCAGTGGCTCGACGCCGTCAAGGCGCAGGTACTCGTCCGCACGGCGCGAAGGGCCGCTCCGTCGCCGATCGCTACACTCGACCCTCTCGCCTCCGACGCCCAGGCCGACAACCTCGACGGCGACCCGGAGGAAGAGATGGAAAGGGGTCGGCGGCTGTTGCGCGAAGCGGAAGCCGAGGCCGCCGGTGCGGCCGGCGAGGCGGACGAGGCGGGCTCCGCTTCCACAGACGCGGGCGTCGGCGCCGGGCGGCAGGAGCGTGCCGCGCGTCTCGCCGACAGGCTGCGTCTGCTGCGCGTGAGTGCGACGCGATTTTGATTGATTCCTTTCGAGACATTCTCTTTTTACTCTAGAACTCGACTCTCTTAATCTAAACCGGCCCTTAAAATTTTACCGAACGGTATGTAGTCTTATTGGGGCACAAAGGAGACTCGCGAACGAGCCGCATATACCGCAATAACTCGATGGTTTTAAACACATTTGTGTGCTTTTTGTTTCGGTGATATGTAATATTTAAACTAAACAACTCCTTTTGAGTCGGGTTTATATTAACTGAAAAAGAGAAACGCTTTTGCGTATCGGGGTGGCGACCACCGTTTTTTAAAACATTTAATCCTTTTAGGATGTACAATTTACCTAATCGAGCAATTAAATCAACAGAGTCATCTTTCTTTGCATTCATTTCACTGTAGTGCTGATTACGTTAGAAAAATGTGTGAGTAAAGCGTACGGTTCGCAGGAAGAATTCTCTACAGTGGAGGCAAAACTGACGGAAGCAAAGGCACGCGACAAGGAACCAAACGCACAGCCGACAGAACAGGCGGCGGATTTCATGGAGGGTATAGTACATTATTGTCAAGGTCGAAGAAGTAAGCAGTTGCCGGACTAGTGTGAGTTAGAAGGTGCTTATGTAATACGAGTCGAGTAGTTGCCGTTTCTATCATATTTTATATAGATTTTATCATGGAACAGTAACTAGAGAGGACCTGCTGATCTCTACACTCCAGATCGTAGCTTTGAAAAAGATCAATAGTTAGTTTATATTGTATCAATGACCGTGTATATTAATTAATTCCTCTTTTATATGAAATACAAGAAGTTACTTTTTTTCTTGAAATACTATTTAAATAGTAATAAATAAATATTAGATAAAATCACATACGTTGCACCGGTACCAGTTAGTGACAAAAGCACACTTGTATTGTGAAAATCGGAAACAACGACGGTACCACAAACACCTAGGTGACCTACGTACATTAGACCATATAGAAATGTAACTTTCTACAGTGACTCGGCCGGGGATGGAACCTGGGTCCTCGGAGATGGTGACACTATGAAAACTGATATGCATGCCACGCGACTACTTAGGTCGTCGATATTGATCTTGAGCTGAAATTATTTTCTGAACTTTGGCATGTCGTTTGGTGCACGTCGGTAGGGTGGCATCGTGTGTTATGTACAAACTAATTTACAAATTACCGCTTTCCGATATACAGGGTGTAACCGCAAGGTGTAGTCATATTAAAGGAGCCAAACCTATACTTGATCTAGACCCTCTGTGCAAAATATCAAATAAAAATAAGTGACTTTTAATGTTGATATAACTTTAATTATGTTTGTATAAATAGTGATTGTCCGAAACAACCACTGCGTCACAACTCTATTGCTAGTTACGTTACTACGACTTCACAAATTCATTAATGAAACCTGGGCGGCCGCAAGCGGGGCGAAAGAACAGCTGACTACAATTGAAATGCCACTGTAAAAACATGATTTGAATATGTTGATAACACGTTAATATTAAGTAACAAAATCTTTAAATACCTAGAAAAATCGAATTATGTCTAACAATATTATTTTATACCATACCTAGGTACGTACTTATTTACATACAATTTAAAGGATATTTATTTACTTATTAAGCCCGTAGTTACGCACGCCTTCATCGTATACACATTCTACATAATTTTGTATTAATACATTTATTTACGACAATTTTACAATAGTGGATACTTTTTTAATTGGTACTTACCTACTGTGCAATTCATACACGTTTTAATGAATTTCCTACGAATTGTAATTCACTGTTGTACAATGTACGAAATATTGACTTGTTTACGATAATTTTGAATAATAAGTACAATCACTACACGCACTGCTGGCACATTTCACACATTTACAGGTAAGGTTCAAAATGCCGACCTCCATGCAATATGCATATTTCCGTGCGTCGGTACAGAGACTGCTCTACTCTTTGAAGCATCTGCCGAGTGATTTGACTAAACGCCATTTCGATCCGCTGCCTCATTTCTTCTGCGCTTTCACAGGACTCCGCATAAACAATATTTTTATATGACCCCACAAAAAAAATCGAGCGGTGTCAAGTCTGGGGACCACGCTGGCCAGGGTACAGGACCTCCCCGCCCAATCCACTGCGGGAGACGGTCGTTCAGATGGGAACGTACATTTCGAGCAAAATGTGCGGGTGCTCCATCGTGCTAGAAAGTCATCCCGTGTTCCATCACGAGTCTCACGTATTGTGTCACTGGCAGGGCCATCAGAACGTCACCCAAGTCTTCTGTTAGGAATCTTAAATAATTGGCCCCATTCAGACTTGCCGGCAAAAACACTGGACCGATGACGGCACAACCTATTATACCAGCCCACACGTTAATCCGCCACTGGTGTTGAAAATTTGATTCCCTTGATACGCGGGGATTCAAATGAGTCCAAAAATGTTCATTATGCATATTGATAATGCCCGCACGCGTAAATGACGCCTCGTCTGTCCACAGTACCGACGAAGCGAAGTCGGGAGACCTCCCAACCTGGTCGCGGTACCAGCGGCAAAATGCCAAACGTAGATCATAGTCCGCTTGTAACAGCTCCTGCGTTCTTTGAAAATGGTATGGATGCTGGCCATCATCCCGTAGCACACGCCACACACTCATATGGTTCACACCACCAAAGGCTGCCGCAGCACGACGAGTACTTGTCTTTGGATTGCCGAGAAAATGTTCCAAAACATCTGCCTCGAATTCTGGGTCTCGTGAACTCGGCCGGCCTTCAGAACTGGAACCACGGAACGATCCACTATTATGAAGTCTCATAACCATCTTCCTGAAGCATTCCACAGCAGGAAATGGTCGACGTCGATTTTCTGGGACGCCATCAATAAACTTTGCCCAATAAATTTGGCGAGCCTGGCGCAAGCTCCCATCGGCTGCGCCTACGCACAACATCATCTCTTAGTAATCACTATTGCTTAAGCGTGACATAGTTTAAATAAACACAAAAACAAGACACAAACAAAACGATGACACCTATTTAGTCCTCACAACGCAAACGGCAATTACAGACTGTTACAAAAAATTAAAAAATAGCACCTCTGCCTCAGCGGCGGCACATCAAAGGACGCCGACTGAAACGCAAATTTTGGAATATAGGGTAACGTTTTCATAATGTACCTACAGGGTGAAATTAAAATTATTACCATCCTTTTGAAATAAGACCCTTCTCCTGATACAAATTACATCATTACATACACATTAAACGAATACCTATATCCTACGTCTACGACCTTCAACGTTGCACTGCATACCTACGCCTTTGTTTGTAAACAAGCTCTGACCATCACCCGTACCACTTCCACATAATGCAAGAACTGACTGAGTGATTACGGATATACTGCACTAAGGAGGCAGTCACCCATCGGAAACTCACGACGTCCGAAACGAAAGCCTAACACACTAACCACTACACCATGGAGGCAGTCGACTATAGGAATCAAATCCACGACCTCCGAAACGAAAGCCTAACACTCTAACCACTACACCATGGAGGCAGTCGACTATAGGAATCAAATCCACGACCTCCGAAAACAAAGCCTAACACTAACCACTACACCATGGAGGCAGTCGACTATGGGAATCAAATCCACAACCGCCGAAACGAAAGCCTAACACTCTAACCACTACACCATAGAGGCAGTCGACTATGGGAATCAAATCCACGACTTCCGAAAAGAAAGCCTAACGCTCTAACCACTAGACTATGGAGGCAGTCGACTATGGGAATCAAATCTACGACATCCGCAAAGAAAACCTAACACTCTAACAACTACCCCATAGAGCCAGTCAACTATGAGAATCGAATCCACGACCTCCGAAACGAGTCTAACATTAACCACTAATCCACATCACCATGTATAAAATCAAATGCTGGCGGCGAAAATCAAAGGTGATATTTTTGCCGCCAAAGTTGCCGCCAAAGGCTTGCGACTTCGCTACGATTACGTATCGCGTACGCAAGGCGACTAATCTTGATACTTTGTTTATTTAGGTAAGATTTTTTATGGTTTTACACTATTGCTAATTTAAACTATTCTAAAATATTTCTTTAGATGAGTAGATATTATTAGGAAGTAAGAACCTTAATAGGTTCAACGGATATTAATTATTTCAATTTCACCATGTAATAAACCCATACCCAGAAAGTTGTCGTGTGTAGATAAGTCAAATTAAGCGTAAGCCTGTTGTTAGAAACGTGCGCTCAGCAATAGACGTATGTAAGTTAGTAAAGTACTATTTTTTGCACAAGGTTTAGTCCACTGCACTTGCATAGTAAGTACTGGTTGGAAACTTGACATTCTCGCATCTTTGAAGATTTCGGCAATTATCTCCGAAATCCAAGTTTTCTCACGATATTTTCATTTCCAAGCAAGTGATGAAAATTTATTTTATTTTTATTTTTTATTTTTTATTTATGGCACAATGTACAGACATCAGATACAGAAAGTGAGGAAAATAAAAACACTTAAAAATTAATACAACAGGCATATCTGTGCCCAATTATTACTGTGCTCAACATTCATTTTAAAACATTTAGATATACTTAAACAGACACTAAATCAATCATAAAAAAAAAATTAAATTAAATTAAAATTACAATAATTAATTCGTGGTCAACGATCAAAACTAATTTCTTGACGTTTACCGACCTTCAGGTTGCACCTTTACGATGAAAGTGTCCCAATACAAAATTTCAACTTTTTGGGAATAAAAAAGAAAATAAGATTTCAAGTTTTTTCATATTTTCATATTATTTTATTTATTACCTACTCTTGAAGTACTAAAGGTGATGGCCTTATTAGTCTTTGAAAATAATGAGGAAAAATGGAACTTTACAACTGAAAATTGTTTCTGATCATTTTAATGTTCAACAATTTAAAAACATAATTTACAAAAACTAGTCGCCAATAGGTCTTTTTTTTAACGATTTTTTGTTATCATTTAACGTATTAAGAATTAAGTCTTTTTAATGTTCATCAGCTAAGCAAGATGTCATAACCCTTGATATTGTTTTGTGGTCCCTGTTTCACAATTAAAAAAGAAGAAAGTCCACGAAACAAAAAAGTAAGTCCCTTTAAAAAGTAAGTTACTAAAAAATTTTTTTTTTTTAAATATTAAGCGACGGGTCGAACAAGTCGTGTACCCGGTGGAAAGCGTCACGCCTGTCCATAACAGTAGCACTGCCGCTCGAAGGCTACTGCTACGGCGTCCATCTCTCTGAGACATAGTTGACAAGTCCCATGTGCCTGTAATTTCACCAGCACCCTTACCCTTCAAAACTGTAACACGGTAATGTGGCAGTACTACCCTGGACGAACTCACAAGGAGCTCTACTGCTACTAGTGATTTTTGAATATGATTTTCGGAACGAAAATGGCTCAAATGCTAATCCGTCAGTGCAGTGGCAGCGTGTTGTCTTTGCAAATGCAGATTCAACAATAAATGCG
>NW_020655740.1:1319338-1325325 GCF_003589595.1 Hyposmocoma kahamanoa | reverse complement strand
TTTTTTAAGATGGTTTTACGGTATAAACTCATTTTTTAATTTTTTGATTTGGGTCGCTTTCATTGTAAGGGTGCGAAGTATTAGTCGGATAATTGCGTCATATTGCGTCATGCGTTAGAAGAAACATACCGACGCCGCCATGCGTTAGAACAGTACCGACGGATAGAAAGAGACAAATTTCATTCATTAAAATACAATAGATGAATGCGTATGGTAAAAAGAAACAGAGATAACTTTAAATATGTGTTTTTTAGAGGACATTAGTTTTATTAATGGATATTAAATGGAAATTTGTGTATTTTGTATGTTTGAAGATATGAAGTTAACGAAACCATATTACGTTATTATGTACTAAGTTTTAAATAATAGTTTTATTATGAACTAGTGTATTTTGGCAAAGTAATCGATAATATTTATTTTTCATTAAATGTTCACACGCATATTACATGAATAAAATAATAATAAATTTAGTAAATTATAACATAGTAATAAGAATATGGCATTAAGTACTTTATCATTTACAATAACATGCCTGAATTTCACAATTTTTTCAAGTTACGTAATTTGGTTGTATTATGATACTCAATAGAGATGTGATGTGACTATTTATTTTCGTTAAATGACATCAGCTGATCGAAACTGTTCATGGCGAAATTTCCATAAATAACGTAGTTTGTACTAAAACAACTTTGCTAAATAGTTTCATACCATTAACTGAATCCGACCTTCAAATATGACTACACCTTGCTGTTACACCCTGTAGATAAGTGGCCTAAATAAAATACTAGAATAGCCGGCAGTATACGTAAACATTTGTGTATAATAATAATAATAATAAGCGCCATCTAGTTGATTTGTTTGTTATCATTAGAAATTAGGTTGCTTTGATAAATTGCGGCTCGTCAATGCAAAACAAATTAGTTAGTAGTGGCGACATCTGGTGCACCAATAGGTAATAAATACTCGACCACGCCGTTTCGTATCGCGATTAGCGGTCCTCTCGAGTTATCGGTCTGCGGTTTTACTGAATAGGTACAAGGAAACGGTACGTAGATAAGTTTACAAGAATAAGTTACTGCGTGATTTTGGCGCCGAATGTAAAAAAACAAATACGAGTAGGTATGCGAAAAATCAACGCAGTAGTAAAAAAGTGTTAAAAACATTAGTTTCTCGAGGAACGAAGCGCGTCGAAACGGCAACGTTCGAAAGTGCTCGAAGTGATGAGGGCGCCATGCGAACAGCGGGCGCGGCGACCGCGGCGGAGGAGGAGGCGGCGCTGGAGGCGCGACTGGCGCGCGCGGCGCACGCGCTGCTCGAGGTGTCGGCGGGCGCGGAGGCCGCGCTGCCGCCCGCGGCCGGCGCCGAGCCCGACGCCGTGCGCCACCAGCTGCGCCACTGCCTGGTGAGTGTCGGCGCCCCGTTGGAGCGCCGCTGCAGCCGCGGTGCACGGAGTGGCACGACCCGCGTCCGTAGACGAGAGGGGCCCGGGACTCGCTCGAGAATAACGCCACGAGAAGTCGCTCTCGCACGCGACCCGCCGCGCAGCGAGCCGTGCGCTCAGCGGCGACCCCGATGCGCAACAGTGCGCCGCCACTCGCCGACGGACGCGAGAAGTGCCGGAGTCGGGCGTTATCAATCCTAGGTTCCGAACGCCGCAAGATGTAGTCTTAATCATAAACGAAGAAACGTTTCGATGCGGACCGTACATGTGCATTAAAAAATACGCGACTCGCTGACAGAGTGTCTAACTTACGATCACGCCGCGACTAATGACTCCGTATGTGCGGATCCGAGCCGCGAGGCCAGGAGCGACAGCCGCCTGTCTGTATTAAATTCTTACCCTTCGACGCTAATTTTTAACTAGAATCTGGCCAGACCGCAGTGGTTAACGTGCCTAATTTACCCAATGTCATTTAATCACGGAGTAACAAACTAGCGGAAAAGCGAAGTAGGCGTTCCCTCGTAGCCATTGTTATGATGTATCTATCGCAACTAACCTTTATTGTGCACACAGAAATAAATTTAGATAAAACGGCGACGATGCTTTTTAAAGTTATGAAGCGTGTCATCTTTTTGACAAACTCGGCCCATTACGTGTGTGGTAGAGTGCATAGCGAACTAACGTAAATATTTTGTTGAAATCTATCGGTATTGATATTTATTATATTCATACAGGTAAAAAAGAATAAAACGCAATATTATTATATTTTAATACGTACGTAGTATAAATAAAAGCCGGTAGGTACGCACACATACAAATACCAAATAATAGGCTTAACAAGACGGTAAAATTAACTTTAAAAACTAATTTTAATGTTCTATTTCACCGGCTATTAGGATTCATTACTAAAAGCCTTACAATAACAATAATACTTTTTCATTTATTTCAAAATAATATGTCTTCAAGATTCATAAAAAAATAGTCGATAAATCCATAATTATCTGTACACATCACTACGTTACACATGAGAGGAGAAGTCAGACTTAATGCTGCTCGACACATATTTAGAGCGCGAGCGCAGAGTGCACTTTGTCCGGCACGCAATGAAATTTGAGTTTAACTATGTACATTATGATTGTGGTGACAGTTTCTTAATTATTCTACGTTTTTTTCATATTTAAAACGGGATTTAGGTTGTAATGTTGAATGAGAAATCTATTTCTTCACTCAGCCTTTACAATTACCAGCGGTTACGTAAAACTTTAAACTGGAATATCTTTAATTACTGACTTCTCGGAATAGTAAACCCGAATCGAAATTTGATCAGGAATTTCAACTTTATATTTCCGCAATTTTTTTAATAAAAAGACGCAGACAAATTATGTCAACAAAATTTATATGAAAGTTTGTCATCGTCCTTTAAATTAATTAAACTACTAAAGTAGATTGTAAACGGCAAAAACGTAGTAGTACACTGTTCGTCGTTAGGCTAGGTTTTTCTATACGTTTGATACGGATACGGCCCGAGGGACGTGTCTCTGCGGAGACGCATTGTGATTTTTGCGCTCGGCAGCGCCCGGGCATCGGGAGTCGGAAGCGGCCGGTCGCGTTTGCGGGGCGCGAAGTGATCTAGTCGTGGATCCCGGTGAGCGCCCAATTGACTCGACGCGTTCTGTGCGCGCAGAGGCTGTACCGCACGCTGAGCGAGCTGAAGGCGGAGGTGGAGGGCGCGATCCGCAGCGGGCGCCGCGCGGCGGAGCGCGCGGGGGCGGGCGGGCCGCGGGGGGCGGCGCTGTCGGCCCGCGTCGACGCGCTGAAGGAGCTGTACAACCGGCTGGGCGCGCGCGTCACCGACGCCAAGGGCCGCCTGGAGGGCGCGCTCGTGGCGTCGCGCGAGATGCACGCCGACCTGCAGGCGCTGGCCGGCTGGCTGGACTCGCTGGCGGCGCGGCCGCCGCGGCAGACGCTGGAGCTGGAGATGTCCCGCATGGAGGGCCTGCGCGACAAGCTCAACGCGGCCTTCGAGGACCTGGCGCGCGCGTGCAACGGCGCGCCGCCGGACTCGCTGCGCGCGCAGGTGGCGCGGGTCAACGCGCGCTGGGAGCGGCTGCGCCGGCGCTCGCCCCCCTCCCCGCCGCCCGCCGCGTCGCCGCCGCCCGCGCCCGACGGGCACCCCGAGGTTAGCCGGCCGACCCTCTCCGTCGTCTCGGCCAGAACGTCTCGCCTCGCCCGCCGTTCGCGCAGGCGTCGATTGTAGCCGGGCGATTGCTCCGCCGCCACGCGATACCGTTACGCGAGGCTAGAGCGCGTCAGACGCGCCCGCGCGAGGCCTGGCTTAGAGCGGTAGCCGCCTTCGAAGTCACCACACCGCTCGCTCGACGCGGAATCGCATCAAGCGCGAGATAGTTTTCACTCTTGTTACATCTCGAGCCGATTCCGCGTTCACTGGTGTCGTGACTCCCTATGGCACGTTTTATTTAAAATTTATTTCGTTACTAAAAATTACACTCCCTACTTGTGCCGCAACGTCCGTTCAAATTTTTTTGTTGAAGCACAAATCACGAAGTACATTTCCGAAGTATTTTGGATTTATAACGACGGTAATTCTGCATTTTGGTAGCTCTCGTCTTGAAACTAGAGGAAACGTTAACGTGCATTGGCCCTTTAACATTGCTGAATCTTGAAAGTTGTATCTAACGATGCTCCAAAAGGAAACTGATTCTTTTTTGTGCAACCTTTCTTATTAATCTGAGAAGGATTCAATAACATTTTACAGTTTATTTTATCTAAAACATTTTAATACCATGAGTTTCAATCATCAGTCTTATTGATCAAAATACTAATCTTGAATAAAATTTTCGACGAATGCGCTAACCTCTTCAAACCAAACAGTTTCGATACCATCAAATGCCTAACTCCTCGAGTCGCACTTTACGTTTGCTTCCTGAATCGCAACACCTTTCGCTTCTTATCGTATCAGCCATATCATTCATTTATTTTGGCATCGTTTAATGTTTCACAACCTTCGCTACTCACAGCGCACAACTAACAACCTAACTAATTAAAAAAATACAGACGTCTCCTTGAGTTGCACACAAAATATATCCAACTATCACGACGTTGACCTTATTACTGATCATTGAATTAAAATGTAGTCATCCACAATAAAGCATTCTACAAATACTCAATAATTCACAAATGTTATGAGAATGCGCACACGCCATCAACTCAGTTATCAGTTGATAACCTAAACTACATTCTATAATGTTGTAGTACACACAGCTTTTTTCTGTCGTCGGGCTATGCAGTTCCACTAGACGATTGGTTTATAGTTGCTGTTGCGGGACAACACGGCTAACCATTGTAGTTAACGGTTAGATTAGTTAGTAAATGTCCACTTGGTAATTAATTGATCAGCTTCTGTACTTACTCGTATAAAGTGCATTGGTACCCGGTTTGGCCGTGTCGCGCATTGTCGCACGCGCTGAACCGGAACCGGCATTTTATCTGACGGACTGTGACGGACACAGTCGATGTTGTACTGAACATGTTCATTATGAGATTGCATTATGCGTTCCAAGACGTAGTTTTAGCTAATATCGGACAGAAATTTTCGTTTGTTTATTCTCTGGTGTTCATGCGAGGTGTGTCTTCTGTGATCATGTCGTTCAGTTATTTCAACCTGTGAGTTTGTACCGTCACACGTGTTGTGTCGTCATCACCTCAGTCATAAGCATAAACATCCGCTTAACGCGAAACGAAGGCTATTCGGCCGACCGTGTTCAGAAACCGCCACGTTCATTGGGTGAAATCAATCAACGAATCACTGTAAATACATGTACGTGAAAGCTGTGGTGTGGGTAATAAAATAAGTATGTACATATAGACGTGTGGTGTGAAATGGAGCTTGGTGTCACGCTTGTATCACCTCATCGCGGACTAACACGTAACACGGAGCACATCGAAGGACTACAGCGCGCAGTTTACGGTTGCAGACGGCCGGAGGGCAGTACGAATGCGTCACTGACACGATCAAACGGCGATTGGAAAGTCCCGTGGCGAGTCCGCGAGCGACGCGGCGCGACGTCGCCAACGACCGGCCCGACTTTAAAAAGTCGCGCATCCCCCTCGCCCTGCGCAGCCCGAAGCCCATACGTCGTGAAGTGCAGCGAAGTGAGGGACTTTTCTCTCCCGCTCCCGTTCCTCCTGACTTTCCCGCGGCCTCTACGAAGCCCACTATCGCCACTCGCGACACCGAGAACGCTAACGACGACTGCTCATTGGCGGAAGTGAAAACTAGCGAGATAGCAAAGATAACGGACAGCGCTGCCGATGAAACTCCTGATGCTGAAAATACGCCTAAAGATCAATCCGGAGAGAAGACGTCTGACGCGGAGTTGGAAGAGTTCGTGCCCCGGACCGCTGACGCGCCGGAAACTGTCGAGGACAACGGAAACGAAACGGAGACGGATGCGAGGCCGACCGCGTTTCTCGGCTCCGAACCTCGGACGTTTGTGGTAGAAGTGAAGCGGCTCGAGCGGCGCAT